>NC_028457.1:35775376-35843859 GCF_000263155.2 Setaria italica | reverse complement strand
AACGTGACATGAATAAACCTAACAACCAACGTAGTCTTGTACACACGTGACAGTTCCAAAAGTCCTGAGACATGCTAGGTTCAGTGTCGTGACCGCCGCTCATCCGGAGGGCTAAAAGGATCTCTTGGGCGACGCTCCCTCCTTGGAAGCGTGGGCAGCACATGGCGCTGCCAACGTGTGTGTGGTCCCGGGAACGATGACGCCGGCGTGGCAACCGGGTACGAGGTGCAGGTTCGTATGGAATAATTGGGCACAAAGCATAAAATTTGTATGTCATTTTGGGAGTGAACATTAATATCTATAATTGAATTTGGAGAAACTTGTGAATATACCTGGCTGGACTCTCCATGCGTATGAGTCACAGGTGGAGCATCGTGAGAAATCTCCAGTTCCTCACCATATGTAGGGTCGTCATCCTCAGACTGCTCACCTTCAGAGTCCTCGCTTTCCTAAGGGGATGCGGGTTCCTTGCCTCGTGATCTCCTGCTAGGACCTGCAGCAGTGGACGGTGTTGCAGCCCTGGGGGTAGTCGCCAATGGAGTCCGATGTGATCCCGAAGAAGTACCCTGGCCATTGCCCCCGTGGTGCACATCTGAGGACGTCATGCAGTTCATCCTCATGGCCATTCGCCTGCAGCTTTTGCGAACCCTCTGCCACATGTAAGCAGCATATTCACGACTATGTTATTGATGGTTACAAAGGTAGTACGAGTATAAGTGGAAATTAGTTTGGGCTTCTACCTCTGCAAAAGCACGAAGCAGACCATCACCTTCCCCGACGGCGTGCTCCATAATCACGCCCGCCTCGTTTGAGAGCCTTGCAAGCTGTTGTCCCTGTACGCAGGAGTTTTCATTCCATGAGTGATCAATGTTACGATACTATAATTACAAACCGAAATCTTACCATGTAGTCGTGGAGAGGTGCACGCTCAGGCTGTGTCCCATAGCGTGTCACCGTGTCGTACGCGTCAGCTATGTCAGCGTCATCCTCAGACGGTGCATCCTCAATGGGCACATTAGTCCAAGATGGTTTCACTTTGGTTCTCGTCGAAGTACAGTACCATCGTATGTACTCATTGTTTGGTCGCCAGTACGGTCCACCTTCAGGATCGCATCCTTGCTTGTTCTGCCACAGGAGGAGGTACTAGCCATGCTTCAACCTCCAATCATTCTCCTTGTACCGCTTTCTGCGGTCGATACTGCATCAGAAATTAGTGAAGTATTAGTATAACATGTTAAGTGCGTTAATTGAATAGCCTCCAATAGTTATTTATTCCTGCGTACCTGTGCAGCTGCTGCGAAGTCGATAATTCCAAAGGAGGGCACGGTTGCATCCTCCCAAACTGCCGCATCAACCTATGCGGCATATGAAACTCTACCACGTAATACAATATCAGTGGGGTCGTGCACCTCCACAGCTCTCTGTCTCTGTAGCACGTTGGTGAAAAGACGATATGGCTAAGCTGCTCACGGTCATACGGTTTCCATTCCACCTTCAAAAATTTTCACGCAATACTTATTTCATCTACCATTATACGGAAGTTAGCTTAAAAAACTATGGTGAGCAAATTACCTGGTGCTGCGTGAGAACATCAAACTCGTTTGTGTAGGCCCTGTAGCGCCTATCCGGATTGCCACGAACGGGCCGCACATGCTTCCACACATGATAGAACATGGGACGAGCATCGTCTCGATGCCATGGCTGAAATTGCAAGTAAGTCCAATTGGTCACATGATACAATAGTTTTTCGAACATTAAAGTAGAAAAAGGAATTAGCCGTTGTGACTTACATCGACACGGAGGCGGGAAGGTCGACCCACGGGCATTCGCTCCCAAATCCAAATCTGGAGCATATAAGTGCACCCTCCAACATTGGAATCTCTCGCTGTGCGCCGGCAAGCCTCACATAGTTGTCTGTACAGCCAGGCAAGAGCCGCTGAGCCCCAACTGTAAACTGCTATGTTTTCCCAAACCTGACCTAGAATGGGGAGAACCATCCACGATACTGTGTTCCCAGCTACATCTGGAAGGGGGAATGTACTGACAAAGTGCCATAGCCACACTCGAGCATAGCGCTGCACGACCTCGTCATTTGCTCCCGGAGGACACACATCGAAGTGCTCCCTCAACCATGCCGAGCTGACACCGGACGTCTTCTTCGAGCTATCTCCGCCCTCTGGCTCTGGCGGCCTAATCCCAATATGCATCTCGACCATATCACACCAATTCTCATTTTGTATAATACCCGTCACTGGCTACCCATCCAGTGGAAGGCCGAGTATCATAGCCGCATCCTGCATTGTGATGGTCATTTCTCCAAAGGGCAGGTGGAACGTGTGAGTCTCCGGACGCCACCTGTCGACCATAGCGGTCAACAGCGGTCCGTCCATTGGAGGGAGACCCCCCACGACCTGAACAGTGATATCCAAGAAACCTGCTCTCTGCAGGTACTGGGCGTACCGCTCATCCCACCTAAGTGGTGAGTGCACCCTAGCCCTGAGTGGTGTCAAATTCTGCAAAACATTATAAGATTATTAAAAAATGAGAAGTCAATCCAATTGTGAATAACGGGCTACTAAAGTGGTAAGTAACACAAATATGATACAAATGACATTTGCAGTATGAAATTGTTTACACTGTACACAAGCGAATAGTAACGATAGGCACATCCTCAATTTATAAGAACATTTCATACGAAAAACTTGAATTCTCATCCTAAGGTATGCATTCATCAGCAAAAATTAGCAACCATTGTTATACCTCATTTAGGTCCGCGAGGTGGTGGGCACGGTGCTGCAAGTCGTAAGCAGCCTCAAGAAGAGGGTACCCCGAGGCCGCCATCCTAAAGAAACAACAAAAATGATCGTTAGTAAAAAGCTTCATTATATGTAAGTACGGTAACTATGATAATGTACTAGTATAAAAAAGATAAAATAATAGCCATGCAAAATACAAGCAACGCGCATACCCAATTGTTCGAAGTACGCAGCCTATTATTGCTCGCTCTAGATTTAGTGCCTTTTGATTTTCTACTGTGGCACGTGCAATTCCTCATGATCTTGTGGCACTTGGAGCAACGATTTTCTGACTTGTCAATATCAAAATCACCAGTATCATAATCTGCAGAAAGCCTCCCTTCCGACACGTCCATGTCGCCTGTGAAATGCTTCTTCTGTCTCCTTCCTACTTTATTTCTCATTAAACTGGGGTTAGGCACGTACCCTGCCCCTTCATATGCCGGGCATTGTGACGGATCTAGGTAAGGTTGAAAGCTTGATTCCCATATTTTGATGGTGTGCTCCCTAGAGTACAACGGTGACATGTACAAGGGGTTTTCATAGTTAAGACCTCTTGCCTTGCAAGCTGTAATGAAGTGTGAACATGGAAGGTGCAACAATTGAGGAACATTGCAGGTGCACGAAACTTCGTGCAGATCCACTCTGTAGTGTCGGCCTCCATGACTCTCACCCCCAATGTTAGTCGTACCGTAACTTCTTATAGAATACACCATCCTTTCTGGCCCGTACGGTTCTGCTAAGTGGTGCATGGATCTAAGCTCAGCCTCTGATAAATAATCATCTGCAACTTGCCCAATTCTATAGCCTTGATCCAACATTTCACGTGCCTTTCGCCATCGGTTCACAAAGTAGGCGTTGCATTTTTCGAATGTGTATTCAATAATTCCAGCGACGGGCCTACTTAGGATGCCTTTGAAAACTCCGTTGAGTGATTCCGAGTAGTTCGTGGTCATAATACCCCAACGCATCCCTCCCTCATCGAAAGCCTGCGCCCATTTATCCTTGTCCTCCATTTCACCCTTCAACCATTCTTTTGCATCGTCGTTCAAGTCCTTCACTAGATCTTCTAACTTCTCACAAAATTCTCTCTCTGTATGAACCTTGCATAATAATTTCAATTTTCCAATCACACGATTGCTCTTCTGCCGACGCGACATGTTGGCAGCAAAGTGCCTCGTGCACCACCTATGCACAAGCGGTGGAAAACCATCAATGTGGTCCTTCGCACAATTTAGGAGCCCATGATGCCTATCTGATATCATACACACTATCCGTGAAGGTCCAAGAACATGTACCCGAACAAGTTTCATAAACCATGACCAACTCTCATTATTCTCACTCTCGACCAAGGCAAAAGCAAGAGGCACAAGCTGTTGTTCTGGATCTACAGCAACTGCCATCATTAATGTACCCTTATACTTGCCAGTCAAGAATGTACCGTCCACAAGTATCACAGGACAGCAATGTTGAAATGCCTCACTACATTGAGGGAAGCACCAAAATACCCTTTGCAGTATATGCTTCAAAACTCCATTGTTAGGAAGCATCATGCCACATGAGTCGATGCACCATTTAACTCCGAGATTGTAGTAGGTTATAGCTGAGAGTACCCTAGGAACCATGCCGTACGACTCCTTCCAGTCGCCCCAAAGCAGGGCAACAGCGTGTTGCTTCGCCCACCAAGCCTTCGAATACTTCACACGGTACCTACTAAAGATGAAGATGGACTCCACGAGTGATAGCACCGATGTCTCGCTGTCTTTACGGATAATGCCTAGGATACGCCGTCCAAGGTACTTTGCTGTGCACTGTACATGCTCTCGTTTCGGCTGTGACGACCGACAAGTATGCGGTTGCACAACATTTGAAATTCTCCATTGTCCGGTGCTTGATATTAGCCGAGACCATACACGCCAATGGCATCCTTGCTTGCACATCATATTGTATCTTAAGTTCTTGTCAGAGTGAACTACGCTAAAAGGTTTATGTAACCTCACCGCGTAGTCAGCCAAGAAAAACTTCAGCTCCTCAAGACTATTGAACTTCATCCCCTTCTTAATCACTGGACTCTCACCAATGGACGTCCCTTCGGCATTCACCATACTAGATTCACATATTTCTTTGTGAACCATACTTATGTCCTTATCATTGGGAACGGATGGCAGTTCGACATCACGTTCTTTTAACAACCGCAACTCATATTAGGTGTAAGAAAAACAATCGTCCATACGACGAATGCCTTCTACATCATGCACGGTTGCGGTGTCAAATTGCGGTCCATCCTCTTCATTTTCTACCCCGACGTTCTCATATTCATGCCCACCACTCTCAAATAGTGATTCCTCCTCTACCTCCACACCTACTACCCCAGCTTCCTCCAATTCACAATCTTTGGAACCCATAGAGACATTATCAACATCTATATTTGCTTCATCCCTCTCGAAAATGTTATTGGGAACATCATCGTTGGCAATAGCCAAGTCAAAATCATGTTCTGTTTCACCTAACACGTGATGCAACATTTCTGACTCCTGGGTACCATTATGGTTCACTACCGCCACTTCATCCCTCATGACAACATTTGGGCCAGGCATACGAACAATTTCGACTATAACCTCCAAACATGCAACATTAGCTTCATGCACAACATCCTTATAGTGCTTCCAATTCGCATCGGATGCTAACTTCATGAGAACATAATGAGCTCTAGCTTTCCCACAATCAAAACGACCTCTCAAACTGATCTCATCCACTCTACATCCATACTTTCTCATTACACGGTCAACTAAATCACTAAAACTTGGAGGACCATCGAAGAATTCAATTGACTCATTCATATTCTCTAACTCCCCATTTTGTTTCACAACACCACCATCAAAAAATCGAACTAAACGATCCATCTACAAAATACAAACATTTCACCATGTCATATACACTACACATTGCACATATTCGACATATCAACTACACACATTACATATATTGGACAAATTGCAAACAAAAAATACACATATACATTGCACTATACGATTCAATGAATATATACCTAAATCGACAAGTTCTACACGTCAATATCGTGGGCAGAGACTCAATTGCGTATGAACTACGTATCATCTAACACAAAACACCATTGCATTTCATTCAAAATTCAAATCACTAACCTAACCCTAAGTCACCTAAACATCCTCCGATCTACCAAATGCAACGGTAAAACACGAGAATAAGTAGGGGAATACCTTCCACACGAAGCAGGGATCGATTTCCACTACTTTCCCCCACCAAAAACGCCGGATTTTGGGTGGATTTGAGGGTGGGGCGGCGGGGGGCGGTGCAGGGAGCTCGGTCTCGGGTGTCTGGAGGAGGAAGAAAGGAGGGAGGGAGGAGGAAGGGAGCCGGCGCGCGGATTAAGTGCTGGCCCTGCCGCGCCAGGCGGGCTGGCGCGTCAACGCTGCCGCGCCAGGCGGGCTTGCGTGGCGAACATCCGCCCACGTCAGCGCCCACCTGGCGCCGCGACTCGCCGCGCCAGCGTGGCAGGGGCCGCCGCGCCAAAAGGGTTACGCCGCGCTAATAAAGTCCGGGTGAGGTTATTTTTAAAAATAAATAAAAAAAAGGGTTAAAAATAAAAAAAGTTCCCCAAGGTACTGCTCCAGTCGTAGTCACAAGTCACGCACGAAATACACAAGCACGAGCCTTTGGACTCATGACCTCCTTCCTCGCAAGGTATCCTTGCTATCCCACCTACACGACATATCTGCGCACAGAGCAAGTTCTATTCCTTTTGACCCATATTATCTAAACTTTTGATCCATCATTTGAACATCTAAATGACTTGAAATAAAAAAACATTCAACTACAAAGTTGTAGATTCATCAAACTATACAATTTTCATATGAAGTTTGTCTCCATCGAAGTTCGTATGCAAAATTTACGAATTTCCGAATAGAAGCTGAAATTTGAATTGTATAGATGGGAAACCTATCCATGCCAGCGCAATTTCAAGCCGGTGCGAATAATGGGTTATCCTTGCCGGTGCAATTTCGAGCTGGCGAATAATAATGGATTATCCTTGAAGGTTCAAAATTGCACCGGCACGAATAAGAGAGCCGACACGGATAATTCATTATTTTTGCTGGCTTGTTTTGGAATTGATATGAATGGCTTATTTGTGATGGCTCGTTTATGCCCGGCACGGATGAGGCGATACGAATCCCACCAATCAGCTTGTTTAATGCCCATAAACTCTACTCACTTCCACTGTCTCGATCGAAATGTATGATGTGGACACTTGGTTTAACCTGGTGGACTCTCCCACATCACACATTCACCGTAAATATCACATATAATATAGTGTACATAACCGTTAAATTTGCATCTTATGAAAGTGTTTTCAAATACAAATCTAACGGCATCATATACTACTCAAATATTTTAGATTAAGTATTAGCCATAGATTAAAATGTTTAACTCCATCCTGATGTTGGTTTAGGAGGGGTAGCTGAAAATGCATCCATGTGAAGTTGCGTGGTGGAGAGTTCTGTCCTTTCAGAGCATATTGGAAAGACAATCTAGGACCTTGTTCGTCCTAAATATCATAATAGGACGAACGAACCAGCCTGCACAGATAGCTTTGCATTAGAACAAAACGATTGGCACTAGATTCGGTTAACTGGAATGTATATATTTTCCACGTGATAAATCTTCCAATTTTCTTTACTTATTTAGCTAGACCAAGAATTCGTCATGAAAGCAATAGCAACATACATTTATTCAGACATGGGTGTTTTTTATTATCTAGTGGATTTAAACAGTTTTATTAATGCAAATTGTTTGAATCCCCCAGGAGCCCTCTCTACCCCATCTGCGTCGAGAAGAATCTGACTTGGCACACAAATGGTGATGCCCCTTCTACAGGAGGACACGCGGACAGGACGATCTGACTCAGCCCGGCCCACCCACGTGGACACAGGTCGTCTCTCCTAGTATAACGTACGTGATGCAGCGGAACGGACGCGTGAGCACAACAGACGAGGCAGTACCATGCGTCCATGCATCTCCATCATCACAAACACTGTCACGCACAGTGACACAGTACAACATGATTCCCACGAGGCTCTTGGACTCGTTGGTGTGAAGGTCAAGCGCAATAAGGACCTGACATCGTCACTGCCGGGGATGAGTGACCAATCATCGTTCTCTCTGCATCACGTGTTTGCCGAGGACTGGATGGTGGCGAAAAGCTGTCTGCGGTGGATGGAGACTTTGTATTTCTATAGACTCGCAAATTTTTGTAACATTTTTGTTCCTTTGTTGTGTGTATATATATGTCCATTCCATAGGTGCTAACGTACAATTGCATGTCGACATGCTATCGTTAAACCACACATCCATCGCCCCTCCACGCGCACCACCAGCCACCGTGCATGTCGACATGCTATCGTTAAAGCATGCACCAACATCACCTACCATGTCTTCAATCGAGCCAGCCACTGCCATCTTACTATTACTAATTGGAGGTTTCTTTTGAAGCCTCCAGGTGAATCCACCTAGATGGATACTCTAGAAAAAGGGAGAAATTCTAGAAATTCTCACAAAAAAGCAAAACATCCGACCATCAATCGATAGATTCAAATCATCATAGCCATTGGATCTATTATATTTTCTAAAAAATTACCACCTATGCCAATATGAAAATAGCATAAAGTAACCCCCTAAATCATATATAAATTACCCACCTCTGCCATTATATAAAATAAACTAAAGTAACCTGTGATCTTCATTAAAATTATCCACTTATGCCATTATAAACAATATTTAAAATAACTTCATAATTTGCAACTCAATTTTCTACAACTATTACTTAAAAAACTTAAAGCAACCCCTTAAATTTGCATCTATATTACCCACACATGCCATTATTAAAAATAATATAAGGTAACCCTACGTTTGAATCAAATAACCTTAATTAAAAATATATACCAATATATGATTCTAAATCGTCTATGTCTTTCACTATTGGTATACGATATAATAATTAAGGTCTATACGCATGATGTGTGTCACCATTTATATAGATATAAAGTGATGAGAATACAAATTTATATGTTAAAATTGTATCTCAAACTTAGTGTTCATTAAACAAATTCAAGCGCATACTTGCGATGCAAAGTGAAAAGTTAAAGATTATAAATGTGGATGAAAATATTATAGAGTAATTACTAAATAAAATATATCACAATTGGATGAAGATAATAAGTATATATCTATAGCAGTATTGTGTTCTAATATTTAACAAACGAGAAGTAGCTTATGGTAATAGTTTTGTAGCAATGTAGTCTCATTTTTTTCATTGGAGACTCCGCATTAGTTTCCATGAGACAAGCTAGAAACAAGAGATAAATTCTCATAAAAATTAAAAACATCAAACACCAATTCTGTAAACTCTAATAATAATAGCCATTGATCTATTATATTTTCTAAAAAGTTACCAACCACTATCATTATGAAAATATTCAATAATGAGCTCTAAACCTATATCTAAATTACCGAGCTCAGCTATTATAAAAGCTAATCTAAAGTAACACCATAATCTTCATCCAATTTACTAATACATATCATTATAAAGCATAACTTAAAATATCATTATAAACTTTTATCTATGTTACCCACGAATGTTGTTATTAAAAATAACATATAGTAAATACCTAAATCTTAATCTAATTATCTTCATATGCATCATACAGAAATGTCAAAAAGTAAACTAATATATGATTCTAAATTACCTATTTATATCATTGTTAATATAAAAATACTAAGTTAAAGTAGATACACATGATGTGTGTCACCATTTAGACCATTTATACATTTATGTGAGGAATTGATGAAAAATATCGATTTGTATGCTAAACATAATGTATGGAGGATTGGAGGTGCAATACAAAATGGAAAAAGTATGAATATGGATGAAAAAGTGCATAGAGTAATTATTAATTAAAAATCAATCACAACTGGACTAAGATAGGTACATATCTATATAACTATTATGTTGAAGTATCGAAAAAATAAGAGAGTAGTAGGTAATCAATTTGATTATTATCTACGAGTTTAATTTTTAAATATTTTTTGAATACAATATCTTTTAAAAATTAATCCGTGCGGGAGTACGGGTTGATGGACTAGTACCGGGCTAATCGTAAGTAGTGATTCGTTGCAAGCTGTATAGCCCCGCCTCTACATATCGTTCTCGCTTACGTTGTCTAGCGATGTTGGCCTTCCCCAAATTGGCCCCTGCCACATGGAGTTAGCCATCGTGGTCTGCTACAAGCCGCCAAGCCAATATGCAAGCCTGCCTTTTGGGCATCGCCAAAGCTATTCACATCATTTGAGCTCTGTCCCACTGCAGCAAAGTTTTCCTCGCAGCCTACGCTAGCCACCATGTCGAAGATAACAGTTATGTACAACATGCTACCTTCGGCTATCCTCGGAAAACCTCTTGCACTGGAATAGGCAGTGCTCATGGGACCTCTCGCCACTGCACCATGCAAGAAAAAGTGGCAACCAACTCCTGCTAGCCACCTCGTCACATGCTGGCCTCGTTGCCAATCCCGTCAAACTGTCACCCTCAACTACCACACATAAGCCTTGCTAGCCATTCATTGCACCTTCGCTCTCTTCCTGGCTACATTCCGCCACAAACTAAACATGACACCATTAACGTGTCTACCATGTTGGCACACAGCATAGCCATACACCACCGCTGCACCATCACCTCCAATGACTACCGTCATTGTTGCTACCATGCCTCTACGTGCAGCCCCTCCACCATTGCCGCGCCTCCACGAACAACAGCTGCTGCTGCCGCTACACCAACACACGTCGAGTAGCCTAGCAGGCATGTCATCGCTTGCTTGCGCCACACCATGTTGCCACTCACCCCCCCCCCCAAAACCCCACCCACCACGTTGTAGTCGCTGTTGCAATAGAATGGACCATCACTAGCCATCTTTGAACTGATCCAACCGTCGTCTCCGACTAGATCCAGGGACCCCGACACCACCTCTGGTCGTTGCTAAATTATTGCCGCCCCTCTACCATGCCATTGCCCCACGCCTCCCGCGGAGTCCAAACGCCTCCTCCGCAACCCGCAGAGCATCATTGCCACTCCCAGCTGCATTTTTTCGTGATCAGTAGTAACTAATGCTATAGAATAAGGGCAAATTTTCAAATCTAAACACATGCAATCATGTACACTACTGCAGAAAACGTTTCCAGGGGTGGGTAAAACTGCATTTGCAGGGTCGGATCCAGCGCCCGCTCCTACTGTTCGCAGCTAAAAATAGCTATTTGCAGGAGCGGGCATCAAGCCGCCCCTGCAAATGCAGTTTCTAGGGTGGACCATGCAGTCGTCCGCCCCTGCTAATCCCATTTTCAAGGGTGGACGATGGACTATGCGGGTCGTCCACCCCTGCAAATAGAATAAAAACAAAAAAAAATCTGCATTCGAGCTGTGCGGGTGCCGCCTTGCCCCGATGCCTAACCGTGTCGCCTATAAACGGGGCGTGCGCCACGCCGATCGAGCCTCATCACCGACGCCAGAGGCTCCGTCCATGCCCTCTTGTGCCATGGCCACCCCACCCGACCGAGCTTGGGATGAGGGAGGAAGAGGAGGTGTCAGGGATCTCAGACGTGCTGGCCACCTCCTCATATCTCAAGCCAGCCACGCCGCCTGCCCACGAGGCCAGCGCTGCTCCTAGCAGAGCTGGTCGCGTGCGCGTCGGAGCCAGCCACGCCACCTGCTCGCGGGGCCAGCACCGCTCCCAACGGAGCTGGCCTCCCCACGCCCATCGGATATCGCCATCACGTTTGCCTTTGTGAGAAGATAGGGGGACCAATGGAGGGGCGGGGGGAGAGAGAGGGGGTGAAGATGAGAGGATAGAAGAAGATAAGGCGGAGGGGGGAATAGATAAGGGCAAAGGTGAGTGGGAAAAAATGTTTTGGACCCAATCATCTACCGTTCTAGCTTCGCCCTTTGTAGTTGAAATTGTGTTATATATTTTGTTTTTAGTACCCATTAACCCCAGAACAGACGTGCAATTGAGCAAAAGAGACGCCAGTTGAAGTTGCTGGGCTGAGTTATCAAAAAGAAAAGTTGCTGGGCTTCAAATGATGACATGATTCATAGAAATTGGAAGCAGATGGCCCATTTAATTCCTTCTTTTTGGGAAGGAGGAAGTCAAAAACAAGCAGGTTGGGCATGGACCCACCTGCCTGGTAGGCAGTGGCCCATTGGGGTGTCAAGTAAAGATTGTTGGTCCTTTTAAGTTCACAAAGTATTACACAAAAAAGAATGAACATGAATAATAAAACAGTAAGAAATTACAAATCAATTTTCTTCTTACCATAAAAACCAGTATTAGTTGATCTTAATGAGATGCTTTATCACAAACCAAGTAACTTCTGAGGGATACTACTAGAAAGTTTAAACAAATTAGTCATATGATTACCTATGCGACTTTAAAAGGCTCTGTGGTTACCCTGTTACTTCTCATTGTACGTCAAATTAGTGGACTCAGGGATCTTTTAACTATCTATTTTATTTTTATATGTTGAGACCGAGACGCTATGGAGGGGTGAATTTGGGTTCTAAAAATTTGGACGCTCAACTACGTCTAAAATCTGCATAATTTTTATCTAGATGTGCATTATAAGATTTTTATGTTTGTGTGGCTAACTCTACAGTAACCACTTTGCAAGATGTCACTAAGGCTTAACCAAGTAGTAGTAATAATGTCCTAATTTTGCGCAAATTGGCAATATACTTAGGGTGTGTTTGGATCCTAAGGCTAAAACACTTGTCACATCGAATGTTCGGATGCTAGCTAATTATAAAACTAATTGCAAAAGTCCTGGGCTAATTCGCGAAATGAATCTATTAAGCCTAATTAATCCATGATTAGCACATATTTACTGTAGCACCACATTGTCAAATCATAGACTAATTAGGCTTAATAGATTCGTCTCGCGAATTAGCCTCCATCTATGCAATTAGTTTTGTAATTAGCTTATATTTAATACTCTTAATTAGTATCCAAACATCCGATGTGACAGGGCTAAAGTTTATCCCCTGGTATCCAAACAGGACCTTACATTGGTGGTGGAAGCTCTCAAATGTGTGTAGAATTAAACACCGCATCTAGCTTAAAAAATAATGAAGTGGCCGGGTGGAGGATATTTATTTGTACATCCATCCCAAAAACTAGCCATGGGAGAAGATTTTTGCCACCCCTCGTACACCGGATCATCCTGCCTTAGCCATTGGATCGATCGTCCAGGGCGCCTATGACACTTTTAATTCTCAACTGCTCAAAAATTTGTCCATTTGAACTGAATCATCCTTCTCCACGCACTTCGACATCGCCATTTGGCTGCCACTCATGCAAAGCCAGGGATCATCCAGGTCCCACTGAGACCAGTTATTCACCTAATCATGATCAAAAGTTCAAAAGTAATTGCTGCACTCTCGGTGGTTGCGGGACGCCATGCACTGCCCCCCGCCCCGCCCTCCCGCCGCCGCCACCCCCACCGCCGGCCGAGCAGCCCCAGCTCGTGTTGCCCATGCTCCTCCGCCACACCACCGCTTCGCCCTCTTTGCTGCGCCCATCCAGATCCATCGCCTCCTGCCCGGATCTAGGAGAGTTCCACTCAACCCCACCTCCGCCACCGAGATCTGGCCGCCCCTGGTTTGATCTGGGCGAGTTTGTCCCCGAGACGCCCCCGTCCAGGCTGGACCGCTGCAGATCTCGCCCCTCCTACACAGATGTGGTTAGAAGCCACCGCACCAACGCCATCAATTCAAAGATTCCTGGTCACCAACCAAGCTTCAACAAGCAACCCGCCATTACTCCGGTGAGAAGTTACTCCCCCAGGCACCATGCTGCACACCACGCCTCCCCCTGTAGAGAAGACCGCAAGCCGCCGCGCGTTGCCTCCTCGAGCGGTGCACCCCCTCCGCCGCATCACACCCATCAGTCGCCGGATCCCAGCTGGACCCCCGTTCGCGAGAAGTTCTGGTGGCGAAGGACGGTTCATTCAAGCCATGGGCACCAGAATCCTTTGTGCCGACAACACGGGCATTCAACTAGAGCCAACAGCAATCGCACTGCATCCCCTACGCTCGCTAAGTTCAAGAAGCAAACGGCAGGCCAGTGCTTCATCTGTCTTGCGCCAGACCACCAGGCCAGCTTCTGTAGAGACCCCATTCGGTGTTTCAGATGTCGCCGCTCTGGCCACAAGGCCGCGCCGTGCAGAGACCCCCGCCACCCACCACCTGAGCCTCATCCCCACCACCACAACCTGTCGACATCTCGTCTTCAACAACATCAGCAAACGAAGTCTCCTCGCCATGCACCACGTCTTCCAACCAAGCACTACCCGCCTCCTCCACGTCGCAGCAGCCAATGTCGCCATACAGAGCTCCCACTGCCGCCCAAGCCAACGCTGACTACGCGCATGGCACCTATCGGCGACCCCTCCACCAGGCTAGATAAGGTGAGCTACCTGGTGCCAACCTCGTTTGATCTCGAGCAGGAGGTTAGAGAGTGGGAAGGGACGACGCTCATCATCAAGGCCATGAGCACGCCGCCGTCCACCGGCATAAGGGAGATCGAGGCTATCGTGCTCGATGAACTCTGCCTACAGAAGGGTGAGGTGACGGTTTCTAGGCACCAGCCTGAATCATTCCTCATCAAGTTCAACAACCGGCATCACGCGAAGGAAGCGGTAGAGATGAGCTACCTCAAGCATCATGAATCGTCAACAACGTCAGGCCCTAGCGCAGTTTGTAGGCCGCTCTAGGGGCGGTCCTGTTCTTCAGGGTTCGCCTCTGTTTGGAGGGCATCCCGATCCACGCCCGGAATCCGGACCTAGTGGAGTGCATCGTTGGCTTGAACTGCTCCCTGGAGTGCATCGACACCAACTTCCTGCTGTCGGTGTTTAAACCCGACAACCTACCGAGAGGGGGTGCCCGAGGTAGTGTTTTGGTTAGTGGGGCTCATCTAAGGTAAACACAGACACACAATTTAGAAAGGTTCAGGCTGCTAGATTGCGTAATACCCTACGTCCTGTGTGTTAGTTAGATTGAATTTCTTTGGAGGGGGTTCCTGCCTCACCTTATATTGCCGGGGTCAAGGTTACAGGTCGGTTGGTTACAAGAATACTAGTCGGATATGGCTAGAGGAGTTCTACTATTATTATAACGAATACTTTCCTAATCATTGACTAGGTCCTGTCTTTCCATGTAGACTATACCGTCCTGCGCCATGGTCTCCATGTCAGATATGTCTCAGTGTCCAGCCCCATATTTAGAACTGTCCAAACCTTCTGGTGAGCCCATAGATGTATGTAGGACAAGCCCCCAACTACTTTTTAGTTAAATGCAGCAGTTCCGAGTATTTTTGCAGACTTTATCGACTAGTTTTGGTGCTCTTCGAGTACTTCATCTGGTTGAATCTTCGAAGGTACCCAAAAATTGACATGCGGCTAGAATGTGCTCAAGCCTCATTTAACTCAATCTCACATCCTTCAATCTTGAAATTTATACCGTAGTGCGATGAAAGTCGTACTCCATATGGAGTAGCCCCCGAGCCTTAGGTTGAATCGAAGAATCAGGCTGAGGGTCAATCTGTAATTTGCATCACTTCCCCCTTAAAACCTGGAGAAAAAACTTTTTATCGATGGACACGTGGCACACAGCCCTCGAGCCTTTAGCTGACTAGTTTGGTGGGTATAAGGATCAACCTTTGGTCAACGTGACTATCTCTGGAAGGAGATCTTATCTCCGCCTGAAATAAAGGTAACCGGCAATCAGGTGTCCGAAATTGTAGGGATCCTTTAAATTAAAAAATCCCTTTATTTCCGCCGTTGTTACCGCGTCACTGTGATAAATAATGGAGGAAGTTATCCCTTATATTTTACCTTTGCCAGTTGCCTTTCCAACTTCCATACTTTAGCCTTAGCACTGTTGCCATTGTTTGATCTTCGAACACTTGCGCCACCGTCTCCCTACCAAGAAGCCTCTGAGCATATGCGACTTAAAACACTCGTGACATCAAAGATGGGAAGGAAGGCTGCTGCATCCAAAGTAGGAGAGGGCGAGAAGAAGAAAAGGTCCAACAAGAAGAAAGAGCCGCATTTGTCGGCACCCAAATACGGGAAGACCGATCAAACTGCACCGCCAAATCTCGTCTGTGCATACAAGCGGTCAACTTTAAAGGATAAGGATATCAAGGCGCTCGTAACCGCCAATTTACTCCAAGATCAAAACTTCATCAATTGGAGATCTGCTTATGATAATGCCTGCCCGTTGGAGACCTACCCCAATGAGATGTTTGCCCACTTCATTGAGCGGGGTCTCGCATTGCTAGCTTCAGATTTCTTCCAAGGCTTGCTGGATTTCTATAAGTTAGAGTTGGTTCATCTGAATCCCAATGGGATCCTCCACATTGCTATTTTCATCCATTTCTGCAAAACCTTCCTAGGGATTAGGCTGCATTTTCAATTGTTTCGAAAATTTTTCCGTGTGAAGCCACAACCCTCGAGGGAACACACGCTTTTGGTTAGAGACGATGGAATTCAGATGTGGGATACAGCTAGGAGCCAGTATTTGGATTACGAGTTGATAGACTCCAATGTCGGGTGGAAACAAAAATGGTGCTATAGTGGCAACCATGATCCGAAACTCCCCAAGCTGACAGGACACCGTCCTTCTTGGAACAACAGGTGGCTTGATGAGCCAAAGCATGGCGATTGCCTGCAATTGCCCAAGTTGATGGGTAGAATTGCCCAGCTAAAACAAGAAGGCCTTACTAGAGTAGGAGTGGCCTTTAGCTTTATGAAGCGTCGCATTCAACCTCTGCAGCAGCGGTGCCATTATGGCTATGAGTATACCGACTTGAATGATCCATCTAGATTCACTTCTGATGAAATCAGCATGGATGAAGTCATGCGAGGTTCAAGTGAATGTTCAAGAATGTGGGCGGGATCCCCACTATTGTTCGAGAATTCAGCACCTTACACCCGCCAAAGCCTATAAGTACTCGTGACCATAGCCCCCGAGTACTGATTTTGAAATGTACTAGTCAATTGACTTGTCTCATTTTGCAGGAAGATGTTGCTTTGTACTTCTCTACTCCTCCTCCTCCCGGATTTGAAGAAGTCTGTGAAGCTTCTCATCGCTTGTTTACGTGGGAAGTCATGATGGGTGATGACCAGGAGGAGGAGGTAGTCAAGTCCTCTAGTGGCACTAGTTCTGATGACACGGATGAAGTCAAGGCTCAACCGTCTACTAAGGCTAGGTCTTCCTCTGTAGTGAAGAAACACTCTGCAACAGATGAGCTTGAAGCCGCAATCCCTCTGCCACCGAAGAAAAAATGAACCATTGCTGTGAAACGGGCCCTGAAGAAATCCATCGCGGCGGATAATGTGCCCCCCAACGTAACTACCTATGAGAAAGGACAACATTCTAAGTTTCACATACTCCCAAAAGGTGTCACCAATGTCACCACCATGTCTAATTTAGATGATACTAGTGGTTTGAAGGCGATCGAACCGGCGATGAACATGGAGAAGCCAGCTGCTTTGGCTGCTCAAGATAGGTCACCGGTGAGCATTGAAGTCATTGAGATTAACTATGATCCGTCATCTTGTGATGCTACTGATGACCATGTATCTAGTCAAATGGTGGACTCTGCCAGTGCAAAAACAACTCAAAGACCAAGAGAGTACCACAGGCTAGTCAAGTTCGCATGGTGGAGAAGCAAACTGCACCCAGGTACCCTCCCCGAGCATCATGCCCTTGCGCTTAACAGGAGAGCCCAAGTTGAAGTTAAAAAGATCGTCCAGGTAATTTTGGTTCTCTCATGATTACTTATTGTATCGTGTTGTCTTCGCTACTCAACTTTATGAGTTCTTGGTTTTCTACGAAATCCTTGAACATAGAATTATCGGGGCCTAGTGAAAAATAAAGTACTTATGGCCTTAGCCCCTCAGCAAAAGATCTTGCCCCGGCACTGCAAACCCATATGCCTCAAGAACAACCTGAAGAGACAACGACTACACCGAGTGTTGTAGCCAGTGTGGCTACATTGATGCACAAGGTAGTTGAATCAATGGCGGGTATAGAAGTGCCAGCCCCCGAGCCATTTCCCAAGGGCCCAATGACTATTTCTAGCATCGTGGCCTCTCTTATATCCCCCGAGCCAGTTGTAGGAATTGAAACGGCATCAGCTCTGGAAGCCATGGCGATGGAAGCTACAATAGTTGGGCCATCAAGTAGTTATGCCTTGGTGCTGCAAGGAGAATTCCATGCAGAATCTGGAGTTGATAAGAATATTCATCTGGAGGACATCCGATTGATCGACGACCCATTACTGAACCCTAAAATGGTATCACTAATGATGGAGTCGCATCATCATCTAGGCAATTATATGTATGTATATCTTCTTGCCCTTGTTTTGTTGGAGATAATCAATGGATTTATGCTCATGAATTGCCACGAGTACTGATTTTTGTGCCATGGGACATCATTGAGCACTCCCGCCGCAAGTCACAGATGCTTGAGGGATAGAGAGATACAGTGCTTTGCACAGAGGCAGTGGAGGGGGAGCTTGCCAAAGAGAAAGAGTACTCCTCGTGGTTGCTTATGACGTTTGATAGGACAGCCGCCGAGTACCACAATCGCATTTAGGAGCTCACGGAACAAAAGGATTGCCTTGTTGGGCGAAAAAGGTCCTTGAGCTAGAAAGTCAATGGTAATCCTCTACTCTTGTAATTTTGTGTCTGTTGATTCTACTCTATAGTCTTTGACCCGTATTGTACATCCATGTATAGCTTTGAAAAGGTCAAGAAGGATCTCGAGGCACAGTTCACAAATTGGAAGAATTCTTACTATCATGCGACCGACCAGCATGACAAGCTTGTTCTTCACGTGAAAAGCTAGAGCAACACCTTGAGAAGGAGAAAAACATGTGCAAGGATGGCGAGGCTGACCTTGTTCAAGCCATGGAGACTTTGAAGAACCGTGAGGCAGAGGTAGAGAGTACTTCCTTTGTTCTGAAGCAAATTTGTGAAGTCGCCCAGCCTATTGCGGACATGATAGAGCCTCTAGTTGAAGGTGTGGAGCCGCGTCACCTGTCAAAAATACTCAAGGACGTGCTAGACAAATTGTCTAGCTACATCCAGAAGATGGCCAAGTTAATCTCCCAGCAAGTGTTGAGCTTCATGAAGTCATTCTACCCGAAAGCCAATTTGGCACCCGTTGCTGAGGGCATGGCGGGCGACTGCACTGATGAAGCCCTTCAACAGTATATGCAGGAGATGACCCAGTTGCTGAAGAAGTGGCCAAAAGACTAGACCTTGAGTAGTTCTGCATTGTAATCGAACATTAGTATGAATAATTGTCAATGCTTGTAATATATTGAAGTTTTTTATGAAATTATTTTCTTGCTTTGCGACTTGTTATTTTTAGTGCCTCTCACAATTAATCCTGATCGTTTCTCATACGATTAATGTGAGTGTTTGCTCACAAAGCTTCTTTTGTGAGCCTCATCAGATGCACATTGTAGAATACTTAGGGCGCGTGTCCTGTTATGGAGTGCGAGTACTCGAGCTATCTGGATAGTATACTGGGCGAGTAATCTCTTCAGGATTTCGACAACTAGAGCCTATCTTTACAACTTCCCTGAGTCGTATTGATGTTACACTCTAGAAAGACTGGAAGTGCAGACTTGTTATTACAAGCCGTGGCTAGACATATTTGTCTGGTGGTAGTTAATTAACTCCTGAGGTACTGATGGCTTCTTTTCTGCAAGCCGCCAAGGGACAGGTTTATCCAATGAGTTAACTAACTCATGGAGTTTACTGCAGACTCGCTTTGCAAGTCGTGATCGGACAATTTTGTCCAATGAGTTGAATAACTCATTAAAATTTTGCAGATTTGTTATTACAAGCCGTATTCGGGCAACTTTTGCCCAGGGAGCTGAATAGCTCATTGGAGTTGTGCAAACTTGTTATTACAATCCACAATTTGGGCGATTTTGCCCAGGGAGCTGAATAGCTCATTAAGGATTACTTCGAACTTGCTTCTGCAAGCCGTGATAAGGCAGAAATAAGTAGTCGAATTACAATGAGAATATGACTGCTTTGTTGAGTTGTAATTCTACAACTACAGTTGATGGCCGATTTACATGAATATGCAAATCTAAATTAGGGATAAAATCAACAAAGTTGCTCGATGTTCCATGAGTTGTCGACATGTTCACCTGAGGGGTGTTGTAATCGATATAATCCAGGTCTAGTGACTTTGGAGATAATAAAAGGCCCTTCCCATGGTGAGTTGAGGTTGTGCAGCCCTTTAGTGTCCTGGATACAGCGAAGGGCCATGTCACCTATGTTGAACGATCGTTCTTTGACATTTCGATCATGCTAGCAGCAAAGGTCTTCGAGGTATCTTACGGACTGGACGAGTGTTGCGTAGCGAGCTTCTTCGAGGCTTTCAATGTCTAGACGTCTTGTTTCTTTTGCTGCGCCTTCCTCGTACTGCTCAACTGTTGGAGATTTTCACATGACATCGGCAGGTAGGACAGCTTCAGATCCTTAGACTAGGAAGTAGGGCGATTGCCCTGTAGGCTTGCACGGCTAGGTATGGAGCACCCAGAGGACATTGGGTAGTTCTTAGAGCCACTTGCTACCTTTCATGTTCCCGATATCGTGCACCTTTTCTTGAGAGCATCAAACACCATTCCATTGGCGTGCTCAACGTGACCATTGGCCCTGCGGATGAGCGACGGAGACGTACCTGACGTAGATCCTGCTATTCTCGTAGTATTACCAGAACCCATGGTTGTTGAAGTTTGAACCTAGGTCTATGATTATGCGATTGGGGAAGCCGTAGCGATGAATAAGTTCGTCAAGGAAGTTGAGTACTCTGTCTGCTTTGGGGTAGGTAATTGGCTTCACCTTGATCCACTTGGTAAACTTGTCAATGGCCACCAGAACTCAGTTGAATCCTCCAGGCGCGGTGGGCAGTGGGCCAATCATGTCTAGCCCCCAGCACGCGAAGGGCCAAGAGGGTGGTACGGTGATCATCTTGTAGGCAGGGATGTGATGTTGCTTGGTGAAGAATTGACATCCTTGGCATCGGCGGACTAGTTCCTCGGCGTCAACAAGAGTAGTTATACAACCTCTTCAAGTCTCTGCACAGGGAGAGTACTCTCTTGGGTCTTGGCATCTTGAGTACTAAGTACACATAGTGCAGGATGACCATGAATTTGGCCAATGCTGGTCTTCCGAGGATGGCGTGGTATGATCTTTTAAAGTACGCTACCTCAAACCGGATGTATTCTGCTCGGTAGTGTTCTTTGGTCCCAAAGGTAACTGGCAAAACCATCTATCCGAGGGGTACAGCAGTGTTGCCCGGGACGATCCCATAGAATGGAGAGTTCGTTGGGGTGAGCATATCGGTGACGTTGAGACCCATCTTCTTCAGTGTCTTGGCGAACAGAACATTGAGACTGCTATCACCGTCAATGAGTACTTTAGTAAGTCTAGAGCCAATGACAACCAGGTCCAGGACGAGGGGATACTGGGTTTGAGAATCTAGTCCATTGGTCCTTCTTGGAGAAGGTAATTGGCACCTCAGACCATTTGAGGAATGTTGGTGTCGTAGGTTCAATGGACATTATCTCTCAAAGAGTGAGCTTGTAGGACCGCTTAGTAGCAAAACCAGAGGTTCCGCCGAAGATGATGTTGACGGCGTTGGATGGGTTCTGGAACTTGCCATTGTCATCATCATCTTCATCTTCCTTGGCTTTTCCTTGTCTTTGGTGCCAGATGGCTCTAGTAGGTCCTTCGTGACTCTTCCTAGACTGAAACAATCTATCGTACAATGCTTGTGGTATGGGTGCCATGGGCACTGTTTCTTCAGGAGCTCGTTGAGCGAGGGCCTATCTTGATTCTTGCCGCCACCTTTCTTGGACGACTGCAAAATTGCCGTGAGGGTATTGTCTGGCTTGCGCTTGCGGTTGTGACCTCCCGAGTAGTTATTTCAGTTATCATTGTTGGGGCGATCGTTGCGGTTCTTGTCATTGCGTTGGCCATTGTTCTGATTATTGTTGTTATGGACCTTGTTACGATTGGACTCAAACCTTTCGATCTCCCTATCTTTTTCATCTGTCCACACTTGTACCATGATCTTGAGAGATTTGACATCAGCGGGGCATCTTCTGCCAAAGTCTTGGAACATCGGGCAATTGTGGAGGCCGTTGTGGAAGCATTCTATAATGTCGCGCTCCATGACATCCACAATTGTGGCCTTCTTGTCGAAGAAACAACGTAAGTAGCTCCGCAGGATCTCGCCTTCTTGTTGTTTAACTTGAGACAAGTCGATCCTGTTGCTAGGACGCTGCATTGACCCTGCATAGTTGTTGGTGAACGCTACCTTGAGGTCCTTCCATGAGTCGATGGAGTTTTTATCTAACGATTCGAGCCATGTGATTGGTGCCGCCTCTATGCAGATGGGGAAGTAGATGACTTTGGTGTCATCGTTTCCCCTGGCTGCTTGTACTGACAGCGAGTAGCACCGGAGCCAGTGGACTGGGTCCTGCCTACCATCGTACTTGGTGATACCTAGGGGTTTGAACTTTTCAGGTGGAGTTGTCCTCCTCACACATCTTGAGAAGGCGGGAAACCCATCAGTATCATCTCCTGGGTGTTCGACTTCTCGCTCGTGCTCGCGGCCCTGTCCGTGGATTATGGTACGGGCATCGCGATTGGTGTTGATCTTGTTGCGAAGGTCTTCAATGGGGCATTCAGGCTTTGGGTTAGCCCCACAGTGGTCACTGTTGGAGGTATGCCCTAGAGGCAATCATAGAGATGATGATATTCCATTTGTATCCATGATTTATATTGTGTTCATTGAATATCCTTTAAAGGCTACTTGAATTGATCTGCAATTATGTGAATTGTATGTGGAACTCTTTACTTGTATGGTTATTCTAAAAGTTGTCCCTAGTCGGAGTTCATGTGTGGACACACATGAATATTAGACTAGTACATGTATTAGTTGATGACTATGTTTCACAAGTCATGAACATGGAGATGTCAAACTAATAATGTAGGCACATGTAGAGACATGTGCTAGAACTGACCCAACGCGAGAAGTAGTTCTCTCTTTACACAACAAGTACGCTTTGTCCTTAGACCTGAGATTGTCGCATGTACTCAAGATGTGGATCGACTTACTTAGGGGCTATCAAACGCTACACCGTATGTGGCGGAACCGTCCAACTTAAACTGGTTTAAGTGCGCCTAATCGCTGCCGATGCAGCAATTATCCGAAATGCACTTAAAACAGTATAAGTCCGGTCGTCCGTCGAGTGTCCCTAGGACTCCTCGAATGATCCACATCACGTCTCATAGCCATACACCAGGATTGTTTCCACGATGGGAAAACATCAACAAATATTACATTTTTTTACATACATACACGAGGTACGAGTTATTACAAGACATAGTTTGAAATAAACTTAACTGTGCAGGTTAGACAGAGGTTCTAGGATTTAAGCATAAACGGTTCAGGTGGGAGATGAGCATTCAAGATTTCTTCTAAGGGTATTGTGAGACTCATAACAATACCCTAGTTTTTCGGGGCTTCCTCCTCGATGGATTCCTGCGGTGCCTCTGAAAATAGCCACAAGGGATAACCCTGAGTACGAGGTACTCAGCAAGGCTTACCCGACTAACCAATATAATAGCTTTTATTGGAACTACATGATAGCTTTTTCAGTGTACTTGGCTGACACATTTTTGTCAAAAGAGCTTACTAAAAGTGAGACCTTAGCTTTATCTTTTATTTTGATTAAGTTATCACCTAACCATTCTAAATGATGATAAAAGTTTAATTACAAACAACAAGGTATTAAGTCATACACCAAAACATTAGTGGAAAGATATAGCATTCATGAATTTATGCTACGATGCTCAACAGTGATCAAGTGTATTCATAACCGAGAATTGCGGCGATCCGGATCAAATTACATCCTGCAGGAGAGTACCCTGGTCACCAGTTATATACGACTGTCCAGGTCGTATGTAGCGACCTTTCAATTAGCAAATCCAATGATTGGGAATAAGACTACCCGGACCTAGGGACGCACCCCCACATGGGACCCCACGTCTGGCCTGATCACCATGTGAGTTTCAGGCTACGCCCCTGCCAATTTCCAGCACGTCAAGCGCGGGTACGAAGTATTCCCGATCAGAGGGTTTACTAACCTACTGGGCTTTACTGGTCCCATACCCAGTAAGTGATCAGATGTCTTTCACTTGATCAAAGGTTAAGACAATGAATCGGGCCTTAACCAAATTAATCTAGTAGACAGAACTACATCCTTAGCTTCTGTCTGCTTCTTAACTTCCAAGTTATCTTTCCATAAAACAACATGCATGACTCAATATTTACCTTAAGGTTCGGTAAACCAATTATTTAAGCCACTAAGCATTTCTAGACTTGGGTTATTTACTAAATGTTTGAACAAGTGGCAAAGATGTCCTTAAAACAAGGTATGATAAAGCACAAGAATGGGTTTCAAGCAACTCCTAGACCTAGTGCATTCATATAGCAAATAACTGATAATTGGACACATGAAATATCGACTCCAAAATAATAGGTATAATGCACCGGGGCTTGCCTTGTTCTATAAAAAAGTTAGCACTGTCTGACGGATTGGCCTCGTAGGGAACCAACTCAATGATCTCCTCGAACTCCGGAGATCCTTCTGAAAATTCCGAGAAATCCCCTTCCGGTGCTTTGGTGTCTATGACAAAACATATGCAGGGGTTAGGAATGCAACTTTTTGAATACAAGACTATACAACTTCCCTTCATGATAAAGTTGCAAGCCAACAAGGACTATACAATTTATCATGATGAAGTTGCAAGCCAACACACAAAAACCCGAAAAGATTAACCCAACAATTTTATTTCCTTTACTAACCTTACCTAAGGCTCTTTCTTTTATTTTTAGAAAATGTTATAATTATTTTCTAGCCTTAAAACCTAATTTCCCATGAGTTAACAATAATTTGTGATTATGAAATGTTATTCCATATTTTATGCATTTACTAAGATTAAGTATTTATTTAATTACCTTAAAAGAAAGGCATTAAATAAATACCCAAATTTTTATTATTTTTCGTAGGGTATAAAAATTTTAATGCATAAAGGGAAATAAAACAATCCTAACAAAATTGGTTTCACTAATTTTGGACACCCCTAGAAATTTCTGTGATTTAAATGGTGAGATTCGGATTTAATCTATTTATTCTACACAGGAAATCTAACTTTTTCCCGAAAAACTCCCCGGCCTACTTTTCTCACGCGCCCTAACTCTACCCCCTCTCTCTTACACTGGGCCCGTGGCTCGAACCCACCCCCTTCTCCTATTCATCCTACCCGCCGGCCTCTTATACCTCTACTGGGCCTATTGGGCTGTTTTCTTTTCCTTTTTCCCTTCTCAACCCGGTACTGGCCCAACGGCCCACCCTTCCTTTTTCTTCTCTCGCGCAGCTGCTGGCCCGCCTTACCAGCCTACCGGCCTTTTTCCTCCAATGGCCATTCCCCGCACCGGCACTTGGGCCGACTGGACTCCGGCCCAACCGACTCTCCCGCTCGGCCGGCCTCCTTCTCTCCCCCGCTTCCTCTGACGCGCGGGTCCTGCAGCACCAGAGCCTTCTTCCTCCTCCCGCCAAAACCCGAGCGCAACAGGGGCGATGCGGCTCGCAGGCCGGCACCCCACCGGCGACGGGGCTAGGCCGGGGAAGCATCCGCATGCTCTAGCGCACCCGTGCGCGGCGGTAACTCCCCGGGAGGTGGCCGGAGCCACTCCCTCCACGGCGGCGGGCGGCGGCGCTTATGACCAGTCGCGACTAGGCACAACGACGGCGCAACCTACCTTGACGACTACCCCTACGGCTCCCTAGTACCCCAAGGACTCATCTACAACTACCCATAAGGACAGAGAGTAGCGGCAAGAGGGTGCTCACCGTGAGCAGGAGGTGCGGCGGTGGCGGACGGAAACGACGGTGAGCACGGGTACTCCGGCAAGGATGCTGGGCAACAAGTTGCTAGGGTTGCTAGTGGGGTGTGAGTGGAGGTGTGGATGGAGGGAATCGACGAGAGCGGCGGTGTGGTGGGAGTATTTTGCTCGGCGGCGGCGGCTTGACAGAGAGGGCGGCGGCGGTAAAAGAACAGGCGGTAAAAGTGCGGCGGCGGGAGCGGTAATTATACAAAGGTTTCACCGGGCGTATGAACGACACCGTGGCCTACTCGTAGGCTTGCGTGGTGAGGAGGTGGCGTAGCTGCTGTGCTGGCGGTCGACCGAAAACGCCGGCGGCGACACGTCGGGCTCGGCTCTGTCACCCCCCCCCCTTCTTTTGTTTCTAACGCCCGAAAGTTCAGATCCAAATCACGGTTGATTTTGAATCCGACGGCTCCCCGGTCCTTTAAGCAATGTTGTAGATAAACTTGAACTCTCCAAGTTTTATTTTTGCTCTGACCCGAGATAAACATCCTAGCATAGTCGAATTTTGAAATCTTTCCTTCATGTAACTGAATTACTTTGAAACTTGAAGTTCAGTTCGTCAGTCATTTGATATGGCCATATACCCATCTGTTAATTCACTTTCAGTGCACCAATTCCATTCTTCTCAGTCCAACATCCATCCATTTGTGTTCTACAACTTCCAAAGATTCCATTTTGCCCATAAACACTTACACCTTTTGCTCTACATTCTTCTGAAATTGGCTCCAAACTTAGCTATTTATTGCTGTTTCAGACTTAGACAGATTCAGCAATTCAGCCTACCGTGACAAAGTGCTGACTTTGAGCTAAATTTTGAATTTGTTCCCTTTACTGTTCCTGATCAACAACACCCGAATCTATTTGTCCAAAGTCCATAATTCATCACTGTATAGTTGCCTTGGTCCACTTATTTGGAAAATTTGGTAGAAATTAATTTCCAAAATGGACTCTTGTGCTGTTTTTCTGAAATTCCTATTGTCGGATGGTGAATACTGCTCTTCTATTTTGATTTCTTCTTTTGGTTTTCTTGAAATATTTAGGTCCAGATTTTTGTCCCTAGTCTTGATATTGAAGTTCTAAACACTCTTATCCTTCTATTCCATATTTTTGCCAAATTTTTCTGAATTTCGAATTAAAAATTCAAATTTCAGCCAAATTTGACTCGAATTTGATTTTTAGCCAATTTCTTCTCCTTTTCTTCATGATTTGCTTCTATCTCTTTAGAATTAATTTTGATGGCTAAAATAGCAGGTGTTACACCGTAATAGGGTAGTTAAAAAGGTAGCTTTCGGGTTTGTCAAGAAGCATGCTATGAGGCATGGTCAATCAAGATGGGATTTACCCCTCTCTGATTGAGAGTGATATCTCTGGGCCCCTTGAGTGATCGGATCCGGAAATGCATGGTCATGCTACATACGGTTAAGAGTTAACCTACAAAGGGATTCCGAATCACAGGATCGAGAAAGAACGGTCGGCTTGGAGCTAGACCAAATATCGTGAGGCAAAGGGAATAGCATGTACGTAATGTTGTGACGGTTCATCTGATATGATCTTCGTGTGCTATAGGAGTTGGCACGTCTTTCTAGAGGCTGCTACCGACTATTGGGCTGAGTAGGAGTACTCGGGCCATGTCTATACGTATCCGAACCTATAGGGTCACACACTTAAGGGGTTGGAAGCCCAATTTGGATGTGATTTGAATTGAATCAGGTTTAGAAGTACTAATGGGCCTCAAACCCAGAGACCCGTCAGGAACCTCTATAAATAGAGGGATGGGGCGCCCTAGGGTTTACACACCTTTTGTAAAAGGCATAGCCGTCGCACCTCCCACGCCCTCGCCTGTTGCAACTCGCGGACCTAGCAGTCCAGCTTGCGACGCTTCCTCCCTGCATGTGTGGATACCTTGGAGGTGTTGCACCTACAGCACTTGGACGAGCCGCCGACGAGCCACGACGAGCTGACAACGAGCCGCGGCAAGAGGACGACCTCGTTGTACGTGGACGAGCTACTGAGGAGCTGCTCGACGTCGACGTGATCAACTACGTGTCCGACTACGCTGATAGACTTTGCTACCCCGACACGATTCTACATCTTCCGCACCAGTGCGCCGAGTGGTAATCCCGTGATCCATATACGACAGTTTTCCTGGTTTACGTGGTAAAAATTTTGTTTTGCGCTAGCGTAGCCTACCTCGTATCCCAATAGTCACGGCCTCCCTAGGGTCCTGCCCGACTACCTTCAGTTCCAGCTTGGATTGGTCTGGTGCCTCTGAGTTGACTTGGTCTGGACGGAGGGCCTCTATGGCTGCTGCCATATTGACTTCGCTGGGATGGGGAGTGTTTGATTGACTGTATCGGATTCTGCTGATCAAGTTGTTCATTCACAAGTTCTACCAGTTCAGCTAACTGTGTGGTGTACTTATTCTGAGGCATCGCATGGGTGATGAGATCAATAGACGCGATGGTAGCCAAGGGAGTACGATGGTGACGTGTTTGAACTGCTTCAAAGGTGTTATTCAGGTTTTGGATTGGTAGGTCTGCTGCAAGGCGGCAGCGGTGCTTTACTCTTGCGATGTTTCTTGCTCGTCGTCGAGTTCTTTGATCTTCGGTCTCTTCTTCAACAACGTTGGCAGTAAGTTCATCCTGCGAGATGTCATCCAGGTGATGCTCATGTCGTGGGTTTCTATCCCATTGATCTTCTTCTTCATCCTCTTGTCCAGTAATGACGACAAAGAGTTTTTGCTCTAGAGAGTGGCTTCCTGAGCTTGAAGTGATGACCTTCGTGGTGCCACCTTCCTTATAGATGGGCGACAGAGGAGCTCCATCTTGGTACGGGAGAGTGTCGAGGTAGGCGATGAGGTGTGAATCATCATCTTTGGCAAGAGCGGGTGGCTTCATGTTGGGCCAGTAGACGAATTTACCTTTGGAAGTTGATATGATTACCAGGCCCTGCTGCGGACCTGATAAAGGAGTCTCCTTGTCCGGATCCATGTAGTAGTTGAGGTCCTCGATCGTCTCCATATCAGATTGTGATCTGGATAGAGCAGCCTGATAAATAGAGGTCGCGTTGCGGAGTCCGAACGGGAATCGACTCAGGTGATAGTCCAACTCGCACGATGGCTTATGTGCCAGCTCGTGAAAGTCAATCCGACTGTCAGAAGAAGTCGAGTTGAACTCGGACTCATCCCCCCAGCCTCTGATTAAGTCAAAAATTGAAAATTCACCGAAATTCTCAACAAGATCCTCCAGAGCTTGGCGCTGGAGCTTCATGGTTTGCTGCTTCTTCTCCGAGGTTGACGCAATGTGGCGGTGGAAATTTCCAGCACCGTCTGCGATGGAAACCCAGGAGCCGAATACAAACGTCGCGCCTGTTTCGAACGTGACTATTGGCTTGATGATGACTTGTGCCATCGAGTTCGCTAGTGGATTCTCGGCGAGGTCGCCTACTTGGCGCGCCAGCTGTTGGTATTTAAACCCAGCAACCTACCGAGGGAGTTGCCCGAGGTATGTTTTGGTTAGTGGGGCTCATCAAGATCGATCAGGAACTCGGAGGTAAATGCAGACACACGATTTAGATAGGTTCTGACCGCTAGATTGCGTGATACCCTACGTCTTGTGTGTTGGTTGCATTGAATTTCTTTAGAGGGGATCCCTGCTTCACCTTATATTGCCGGGGGTAGGGTTACAGGTCGGCTGGTTACAAGAATTTACAACGAGTACTTTCCTGATCCTCGACTAGTTCCTATCTTTTTATGTAGACTACGTTGTTCTGCATCATGGTCTCCATGTCAGATGCGTCTCGGTGTCTAGCCTCATATTTAGGACTGTCCAAACCTTCTGATGGACCCCATAGATGTGCATACGACATACCCCAACAACACCGGAACCATTGATCTCTGGGCTTGAACAGCGAACCCGAGCAAGATTCCAAAGTGGCTCTGGCTTGTGTTCACTACATGGGCCGAGGGTGCCGTGCGCACATCTCCAAGACCCCGTCGGAACGCTGGCAGCGGGGGATCAAGTATTGCATCATCATGCACCTGGAGTGGATCTACGACTGCACGGCGACGTCCACCGATCCACACAGCCTCTTGGGGACTGGTGTGCAGGTGGCAGTGCTAGAGCCGGAGAAGCGGAGACTGCTGTGGCATCGCGGGGCTGTTGATGGGGTGGAGGCATCTTCGCCGGCCTTCCCACCCTTCAACGTTCCACCACCGTACCATGAACGGCGCCGCGACAGGGCCCCAGAGCAGGCGCCTGTGGGACGGGGCAAGGAGCCTGTCCAGTACGGCGACAGCAGCGACCGTCGGGAGCCGGAACGTGGTGGACGCCGGGCCTACGAGAATGACCACCCCAAGTTTGGTGGGGACTACCGCCGATGCGACGAGCACGACGACGACGCCGACGACCAGCAGCGGGACTGGTACCAGCGTTCCAGCGGCCTCCGCAGCGCACGCTCGGTGGCCCAAGAGCCGGTGTCAGGGAACGAGAACGTTCCCCAAGGCGTTATGGTGGGGGCGGTGGCCACAGCGGCGGGCGCAGCCGCGACGCCTCTCCACCGGCTTCCACTGAACGGGACCAGCCTCCACGCACGCCTGATGGGGACACGCCTAGCGCCAAGGTACTCAAGTTCAGATTCTTATATAAACTGCAATCTTCACTGCTTGATGCGGCCAAGTAACTTCATGTGCCCGGGGAGCTCCACGACGGCCTCCTCTTGAGGGCGACCGGACTGGCTGACAAGGTTCAGTCCCATGGGACTGAAGCCTGGTCCGAGCCAGTCTCCTCAACGACGGCTGGGGCGGCGGGGGTCACGCACGCTGACACGGTGCCGCTCTCGACAGTGTTCGGCCGTCTCCGGGGCGCCCTGCAGGTCCCGGAGACCGAGCAGCCGCCGGTCACCGTGGAGATGGTGGAGAAGGCGCTGGATCGCCTGGAGCTGCAGGCCAACGAGGTGGCCCAGGTGGCAGAGGAAGCGGGGGCGATCGACCCGTCTGGGGTGGACCAGTTCTTCGCCAAGCCGCCGGCGCCGGCCGTCCTAGAGACCCCGCCGGCGAGGCAGCCTCGTCAACCTCGCCCACGTCGCACCTACGACATGACGAAGGTTCGCCGCAGTGCAAGACTGGCCAAGAAGCCGACGCTACCGGCAGAAGCAAGGGCCCAAATTAACCTGTGCAGGAAGCTGGCCCTTCCTGGAGTTGATATCGCCCCTATTGAGCAGGTGATTGCCGAGTATGTCGCCATGTACAATGGTCCACTCCCAGAGCAGATTGTTGCTGCTCTCACGACCTTATTTGGGCTGGACCAAGCGTTCCTAGACGAGTTCGACGACGCCTTGCTGGAGGTGGTTTTTGTTTCACCAATGCGATGTCGTCTAATCCTTCTTCTGCGGCGGCTCCGGCGAGTATCAGACTCGGTCACCTCCTACGTATCGTTGACCACGGAGCGCCCAAAGAACGTTTCTTCTTCTTCGCTGTTATGTTGTCTACTTGCTCTTATTTACCGGCGGCTCTGGCGAGTATCAGACTCGATCACCTCCTGCGTGAGGTAAGGTTGATCACGGAGCCCCTCAAGTCGGCATGCCACAAACATGTTAATTGTTTAAGTACTTTCTGCCATATTTGCATGTCTACAAGAAACAAAACTCAGCGACATAGATGGCCATCTTGCGGCTTTCCTGGGAGGTTACAAGCTAGATAGCTTCGTGTTCAAGCCGGCCACAGGGACAAGAGGAGGAATCCTCTTATTATGGAACAGCAACGCTATAGATTTGCAAGACATCATAATCAGGCGTTTTTCTATTTGTGCAATAGTAAGCTGCAAAGACTCCGACATCTCATTCAAACTGACTGTGGTGTATGGGCCGGTGCGGGACGGCCTAAAACCGGCCTTCCTCCGTGAATTAAAACCCGAAGATGGACACTCCTGCTGGTTGATGCTGGGTGACATAAACAATTAAAGGAGATTCATCCAAAGTCAATTTCGCCAGGCGCTCAACCAACCAATGTCAATTAAAGGAGATTCATCTACAAAACCGAAACTGTCAGCAACAGCCAGGCACCTCCGATCTTGGAGCCGCTCGATTATCTCCGACAATAAACTTATGCTCCTCATGGCACTTGAGCTCATCCAAAGGCTCGACATCGCACAAGAAAATAGAGAATTATCCACGGCAGAGTTCCATCTTCGAAAAGGGTTAAAGCGCAGGATTATGGGTTATGCGGTGATTAACAGGGCCCGTAAGAAGCAGGCATCAAGGATCACTAACCTGCGAGAAGGGGAAGCAAACACCAAATTTTTTCATCTCAAGGCTAATGGCCGCCGAAGACACGAAACCACATTCGGCGGATTTAGCACGATGCCGGATGGGCGACATCCCATGATGAAAAGGCTGCCCTTGCCAAGTCGCACCTCTCAGCAGTGATGGGAGCTCCCCGGCCCCACGAGCTGGACTTTGACTGGGAGACTCTCAACCTGCAACGCTTCGAGCTTTCTCACCTGGATGCACCATTCACAGAAGAGGAGACCCTAGCGGCAATAATGCAAACACCACCTGATTAAGCGCCGGGGCCGGGTGGCTTTACCGGAGCTTTCCTCCGCGCATGCTGGCCCATCATCAAGGGCGACCTAATGACAACGCTTCACACGCTACACAGTTTGCGCAGTCTAAACTTGGACCTCTTGAACACTGCTAAGACTGTTCTACTGCCAAAGAAAACAGGAGCAAAAAGGATCTCAGATTACCGGCCAATAAGCCTCATCCATAGTATTGCCAAGCTCTTCACCAAACTGCTTGCTCTCAGGCTAGCTAACACCAGCCATCCGAGATATAAGTTCCAAGAGCCAATTAAACTGCATTTACTAAAGAATACTGCATTTATTAAAGTGGTGCCAAATTCGTCCAGGCTCCTGGAATACTTGGGCAAGGTCACAGGGTTGTGCTGCAACATCCAGAAATCCTCGATCATCCCTATACGCTGTGAAGGCTTTGACCTTGATGACATCCTTGACTGCTTCCCTGCACAACCTGGAAATTTCCCCATTAAATTCCTAGGTTTGCCCTTGTCCGTTCGACGATTAAAAAAGGTGGATTTCCAACCGCTGGCTGACAAGGCAGCCAGCAAGCTAGCTTACTGGGTGGTGGGGGCGAAATATCATCCAGGCCGGCAGACTGACTTTAACCAAGGCCGTCCTCTCTTCGCTACAGGTTTACTTGCTGACGGTGATGAAGGCACCAAAAGAGATTCTGGAAGACTTAGACAAGTTGCTGAAGAGATTCCTCTGGGCTGGAGATCAACGCCTAACGGGGGGCAAGTGCAAGGTACATTGGCCGACTATGGGCCGGGAGTCATGGATCTTAACTTGTTCGCAAGGGCGCTGCGGATCAGGTGGCTGTGGCATGAGCAATCCGACAGGGGAAGACCATATATGGGCCGTGCAATGAGACTGACAAGCTTCTGTTTGCAGCATGCACGAAAACACACATCGGAGATGGGGCACGCCTTTCCTTCTGGCACTCCGCATGGGCAAATGGGAGACGACCAAAGGACATTGCTCCCAGTGTATTCGTCGCCACCCGGAAGGAAAACGGGAGATTGAAGGACGCCGTCCAAAATCACCTGTGGGCAGGGCCGGCGGCTCTAGGGGGAGGGCAGGCCGTGCGACCGCCTGAGGCCCACGAACCCAAGGGCCCATGACCATATAGATATATAATTTGATTGGTGCATTTTGTTTCGGCTTTTTTAAATGGCACGCGTAACAACTGCTGCTTGCCTTCCATCCGTGCTAAATTGGGCCTACCAAATTGCTTGCCAGGCCTGCCAAATACGCTTGGCCATGCCGCTGCGGATTCCGATTCGATCAGAGCATCAAGCGATCAGAGTGAGCTAGACCTGCCAAATTGCGTCCTGACACCTGACGCCCTGACTCTGTGTCTTCGACTTTCTGTATGCCTGCGTCGTATACGCTCCTGAGTTCTAACTCCATGCCGCCGCCCGCCACCGATCCGATCGTCACCTCATCATGCGGGTCAGCGCCTCAGCGGGTGCAGGAGGCGATCAGGCGAGCGCTGCGTCCCAGCGTTTGGACTCTGGAGCGTCGAGCGCCGCGTCAGACCATCAGGACGTCAGGGTTGGATTGCCGAGCGCCGCTTCTGCCTTTTGGGGCCGTGGAGCACGTCTTGATCGCTTGGAGCACCGAGCACGTCAAAGGCGAGCGCTTCCATCTTTATTTTCTTTTACGTCAATTTTGTTAAAAAGCAATTATCTAATTAATATTATTTTAGATCAACTATGTCATAAAAAGATTTAATGGCTTGGCTATGTGCAGCATAGCGAATGATGTTTTGGACGACATTAATCTTGATATTGTTCTTGAAGATTTTGCATCAAGAAATGCCCGAAGTCAGTTTTTTACGAAGCATTGAAGCATTATATTTTTATTTGAGGTGATCATAATGGTTATTATTTTTAATTTTTTTGTTTCACTATTTTTATGTTTTATGAGCTATATATTGCAAAGTAATTTTTATTATTTATACCGTATACTTAAATTTTCATATTAAAAATTAGTTCAACGGACCCTTATTTTTATCCTTGCCCAAGGACCCTCGAAATTATAGAGCCGGTCCTGCCTGTGGGTACGCGACATCAACCTCCGGCCGGGTCTTACGGTCGGATTCTTGCAGGAGTTCGTTGAATTATGGAGGCTGGTGCAAGGAGTCCAGCTACTACCGGGGGTAACTGACAGTGTGACATGGAAGCTCTCTAACTCGGGGATGTTCGTCCGCGTCAGCGCAATTTATGTATAGGAGCCATGCCTTTCAATCTTCGGCCAATCATTTGGAAGCTGTGGGCGCCAGCAAAGTGCAAGTTTTTCGCTTGGCTGATAATCCGCAACAGAGTCTGGACTGCTAGCTGATCGCTTAGCAGTGCGTGGATGGCCGCGAAACCCAACCTGCCCACTATGCACCTGCACATTATGGCCGAATGCCGATACTCTAGGCGTGTTTGGGACTCAATGGCATCTTGGATATCCTGCCCACAAATTCAGCCTTTGGAATGGGCGCACTGAGTCGGTTAGGGACTGATGGTTTGCACTAGCTGCAACAGCCGGGGTGCCGCGAAAAGGACTTCGGTCTCTCATCATTTTGGTAGCTTGGAAACTGTCGCTAGGACCTTTGAGAGAAAAGAGTGCTCAGCTACAGCTCTCACATGCAAGATTAAAAGCGAGGCGGCCGTCTGGTGCATGGCCGGAGCAAAAAAACTAGCTGCGCTACTGGAGGGAGGCTAACCTCCACCATGAGTGTATAGGATGTATAGCATACTGGTTTCTCACCAAATTTGTGATCTCGTGCTTGTATTTCTCTGCTACAGTAATAGAAATGGCGCAATCTGTGGCCGTTCGGGAAAAAAAACTAATTGCTGCACAACCATGTTATCCAACATCAGACAGCTGATCGTTCAGCCTTCAACACTGTCACTCAGAGCTTTGACTGCTTCGCTTCTTCCGGTACGTTATAATAATGTGTCTTCATTTGATTTTTTTTTGAAGTTTTTAAACTGTTTTTTACCTTGCAACTATAAGACTAATTTCTTATCTACTAGAAAAGGAAGTTAGTCCCAATTATTATGTCATCATTAATCATTAAAATGACATCAGCCTATGCTGAGGTAAATCATATTGTTACTAATTAATGCAAAGTTGCAGCCCTTGTGCCAATGGAATCAAACTGTTACCCCTTGTATAAATTATCAAAAATAATAAAAAGCCAACCTCGTTTCTTTATAATGTTAATTAATGTCCAAGATATCACTCTTTTTCCTGTCACTGCTAGACTATTGCTGGTCACATTTCGGAAAATCTACAGGCGGTGGCGGAAGAGCTGATTCCAATGTTGGCCCGTCTTCTATGATGAACACAGCCGCCATTCCAATCGACACATGAAGCTCGTAGTGGCAATGCATGTACCACACCCCTATAAAATAAATGTATAAGAGAGAAGCATCAGATCCCACGGGAAAACTTGCACACTTCATTTCTAAAACAATGACTATATGCATTAGTATATACTCCCTCCATCCCAACCCAAATTATAAGTCATTCCAAGAAACTTAGAGAGTCAAAGTATCTCAAGTTTGACCAAATTTATATGATAATATAATAATATTTATGATGTCAACTAAGTATCATTATATTCTTCATCAATTATATTTTCATAGTATACCTATTTGATGTCATAAATCTTTATAATTTTCTCTATAATTTTAGTCAAACTTGAGATGCTTTGACTCCTCAAGATTTTTGAAATGACTTATAATTTGAAATGGAGGGAGTACCAAGTAAACAATGGAGTAAAATTGTCTCCCCCCCCCCCCTCATATCAGATTTCCTGTGCTGCCCTTACGTATTATAGTTTCAAAGTTTCCAAATTCTCAAGGAAACCCAAATAAACAGTTTATGACAAACATACTGGAATGATTGGATGAACAAACCCATGCCCTGGGTACGCACCTGGATTGTCGGCCAAGAACCGGACGGCAGCCCACCCTAGCCTGGGGACAAGCACCGTGTTCTTGAGCGGCGGATCCACGAGATTGTACCTCGCCACGTCCCTCACCGTGTCGTAGTTGTCGTGCCCCTGAGCGAGCACGAACATGTCATGCCCGTGCAGGTGCATCGGGTGGTTGTCGGTGTCCATCATCGCCGCGTTCTGGAACACGATGTCCACCACCGCGCCATGCCGGAACCGCCGCGCCAGCGCCGCTTTCTCCGTCGGCTCCAGCCACGCCTCGTTGGGACCCCACGGGATCAGGGCGCGGTCGGTGTAGTTGAACGGCCTCGCCGGCCTGTCCGGCAGCGTGTACAGCTGGTCAAGCCCGCTGCCGCCGACCGTTCCGTTGCGGCGGTGGTCGTAGTAGAGCTCCTCCAGCAGCGGCGTGGCGGCCGCCACGGCGGGGAGCTGGAAGGACACGTTGTTCATGGTCTCCACGATGATGGACTCCTTGCTCCCGCTCCTCTTGCAAGACAGTCGACCTCGTCGGCAGATGGAGCCCATGCGGAGCACGACGAACAGGCTCTCATCAGCAGTCGCCGGCACCGGCGGCGAGCCCGGCCGGTTCAGGCTGCTCAAGTTGCCATGGAAGTTGAAGGACACCATGAAGTCGTGCTGGTCAGGCATCTCCGGCGCCACCGGCGGCGCCGCCTCGTCACCGTTGCCGGCGCCGATCGCGTACCGCACCGTCGCTCTCGACCGGGTCTCGGGGATCTGGATGTCGGGCTTGGGCGCCTGGCCACCGACGGCGACCATGTAGTACCTGCCGGGGATCGCGTTGGCGACCACAAGCGCGTCCAGCGTCTCGCCGGGGCCGATGGCGACGACGTCCGTGGTGAAAGGGCGGACGTAGTTGGCGTCGGCGCTAACCACCGTGAACTCGTGCCCGGCGATCTTGACGTAGTACTCGGAGTAGAGCGCGGCGTTGAGGAGGCGGAGCAGGTAGGTCTTGCCGGGCTCCACGTCCAGCACCAAGCCATCTTCCACGACCCCTTCACGTTGATGAACAAAAGAGAAATAAAGTAATAACCTTTAAACTAGACATGGACATGGTCCAATATTTTTCACTATATCAGAGAAATAAAGAGAAATAGAGTAACATTTTTAGACATGGACATGCTCCGATTTTTTCACAGTAGAATACATGTTATCTAAAAACAGATCATTACCGGAGCAGTTGTAGAGATCTCCAAGCTTGCCATTGATTGTGGTTGCACTGGAGGAGTCATCGTAGTAGCCATCCTCCATGTTCTTGGCCAACTGCGCGAGGTTCATGCTCCACCACTCACCTGCCATGATCAAGATCATTCACACCAGTTCGATCTCGATCAGAATCTCATCGACGCCAAATTGATTTGCAAGAACTGGATTTGCTATATGAACAATCTCTGAAGAACCTATAACGATGGGGATCTCCTTGTCGGGCTTCGGAAATGGGTAGGCGTGCCGTGGCCGGATGATGAAGGCGCCGTGCAGGCTCGCCCGGAGGCAGGAGACGTGAGCGTGCCACCACAGGGTGCCTTCCTGCCCGGTGACGTTGAGACGGTAGGTGAAGTTGTGGCCTGGCCGGATAGGGCACTGCGTGACCATCGGCACACCGTCGGCCCAGCAGTTGAGCCGCTGCTTCAATCCGTGCCTTCATGCATCGATCACAAAGCACAAGATTAGCAAAGCACATGATTAACAAGATCAGCAAAGCACAAGGATTAGCGAGTAGTACTTGGTTATTCAGAGAAGACATGCAAATGCAGGATCAGAATTGGTTATGCGTGCAGTTCACTGGGTAAATACTTGGTCATTATTTGATTACCAATGGATTGTTATGTTGTGGGGAGACTTGTTGACGACATGGACGGCGACGGAGTCTCCCTCGGTGACCTCGATCGCCGGACCAGGGAGCTGCCCGTTCACCACGGTGACCAGCGTCTCGTTGCACAGGTGCGTCATCTTCATCTCGCTCACCTATATCATCAGGCATATTGGAACAAATCAAGCATGAATCGATCGATCGATCGATTGTCACGCATTGCTCGCTCTATAGTCTGAACTTACAACAAAGGTGTGCTCGACGGCGGCGGCCTCACCGACGGCAGCCGCCGCAACCGCGGCCAGGGCAACAATGGCCACGCAGAGGTTGGAGGCCGCCATGGAGAACTTCGCCATGACAGCCAAGAACAAGTAACAACTGTCTGCTGCTAGTCGCTAAACTACTTGCGGTTTATGAAGAATTGCCAGATGCCCTATATATAAAACTATGGTAAGTTGGTAAGTTGATGCTAGCTGGGGATAAAACACCTGAACTGAACGGCCGTCTGCAATGGCTGACCTGAGAATCATATTGGAGGAGAAGAAAAATTAACGGGCGGTGGCGGTCGATCAACGCTACGCATAGTTAATCTCCTTCAATTTTTTTGCACCAACCCATGCTTTTGGTGTTGATTGCATTGTTAGTTAATCCCAAGAACGGTGATAGGTTAGCAGACATTTTCGTACTAACTAGGACGGCAGCCCACGCGATTGAGCGGCTAATACTTTGTCATGTTTTATAATCATATATTAAATCAAATTTTACACTAGCTATGACATGGAACATATTAACTGTATTTTAAGAAATTTGTTTATTTTCAATCCTTTAATTCTCACCACTAAGTCCAAAGAGTTCACATACTGCTGCTTTCCTTTTGTTCATGCCCATCTCAATATTTTTACAGATTCATTTTTTTGTTATCTCAAAAATTTATTGCAAATATGGAAAAAAATAAATTCTTTTTAAAATATCTTAGTCAACAGCGATAAATATTTCGATACGGAGTAGTACGATTCTACCACGGAAAAGGTTGTACAAGTTTGTTTCTGACTGGGAGACGGCTGTTGGCATAATCTCTCCGTATCAACATCTACGACTTTGGCCACCAGTAATGGGCTTTCTTTAATCCCTACAATCTTGCTAAATTTTACTGTTACACGGTTTCAGGACGTGAATTTTCTTATGCCTAATGTGTGAGCTGAGCTCTAATCCATTTCTGGTCTCCTCAGCTCGTCCCCTGCTTGAGCAAAATTAAATGGAATTTAATCCGAGAGAAGGCATCTCATGGAGCGTTCACATACAGCTGAAAACAGTTTCTACTAAACGTGACGTGGTTTTGCTTGGAAGATGCATGCATGCCATTTGAATTCTCCAGCTTCTCCTCTCGTCCCCTTGCTAACAATGCAAAAACAAGTTCCAACTACTCGTGTTCAGTCGCATACGTGTTCGCTGATGCTTGAAAATTTCTTTGCCTAAGCACGACAAGCTCGTGTGGTTAGCTCTCAAGTTCCAGCGGGCTGCGTCTAGATGTTGACCGGTAGGCAGCGCTGCAACTCTAGGCTTACGTGGCCGTGTATGCATGGTCGATTACTGTACATGCATCATGACTTTGTACGCGGCACTGCTAGCCTGACGTGGATATGTGTCGTTGTCACAAGACTGACGAGCCTGGAGATCAACTAGCGACTGGAACAGTCTGTCTGATGAACAAAGAAGGAACAGCCCGGTGACTGAACAGGAAGGAACAGCCCGGTTTTGACAGAACAACGCTTTCTGGCCCTTGCTTGGGGCCTGAAGCAGAGTGTTAGTGATCTCAAATCAGAGACGGTACGGTTGTTCTGTTAGATTGGGGCAGTCCTCAACATATAATATGATTCCAGAACGCTGTTGCAAGCCTCCAGGAATGTGAATATGTGATGCAGCAGAGGACAGCCTGATAACTGCACAATTTGAAGAGAAGTAGGTTCCCCAGCCAATCTGGTAAAGCCTGCAGTTCTCTGCCGTTGTCAATCGTCAAGCTTCTGATGGATCAAAGATGCTGCAACCATGACAGTCTGAATGTGCAACAAAGAACTACTGTAGTTCTCTGCGGGGGGCATATCAGCTCGTCGCCCGCGGCAGGCACCCGCATATCTCCAGCTTGGTGAGCTAACCAAGATCCTGCAGTCCCTCACATTCCGAACAAGCTGGCAGCTCTTCACTCAAGGAAATCGATATGTGCTGCAAGGTCTTGGCTCTACACCATGCAGGCTCCTTTGAGGTCTTACAGCTAGCATCTTGTTGTCCATCCAGAGTATCAATTTGTCAAGTGATGGGAGCTACATGTGCAATGCTCTCAGTTTTGGGCATTGGATGAATGCCAATTCTGCAAGACGTGTAAGCATCCGTGACCACTGCGCCTGTCCCCAGACTAAGGTTATGCACACAGGAGGGTCAGTTTATCCAATGAACGAGATGTACCTCTGTGGCCATAGAAATTAGCACTGACACTGCACACAGTTTCAGTTCCACTTATCTCAACGATCTCCAGACATGGCAGCAGTCGCAGTGGAGGCAATCCTCTTTCACATGATCTCGAATCAATTAGCTTCAGTTCTTGTTACCCAAGATGGAAGCTTCTTCCCTTCATATGCGACAATCTACAACGCTTTCATCCATCTGTTTCTACAGAGTTGGGCTTGTAACATTTTGTGCAGATAAGCAGTTTCTTTTTTTTTTGCTTAATAAGAAATAAGTAACTGGAAGCTGCAATTTTTTTATTTTCAACTGTCGAGGTATAATGCAAATGTAATATCAAGTTCATCACTGTTTTTTGGGTTGAAACTAGGCAGGCTAGCTTTATTAACAAAAAAAAGCCTTATAAAACAAAAAACGGACTAAGGAAAACTCCGAACCTCTCCAGCCAGAACACTGATATAGATACAGAAGTCAAAGTTGCTGAAATTGTCCTTCACTCCTTCAGTGTAACACTAAAGTAGACCCACGAGTAGTTACATTCATCTTTTCTTTGACTAACAGAGTAACAGGCATCTCTCACAGCTACGAAAGTGATGTGAAAATGAAACAACACGGGCACACATAATTACAGATAGCGCACCTACATTGACTTGTAGTCAAAGCACATCAAGGGTCGGATTTGCAACGATTTGCTACTCCACTACTAATGGCTTTGTTACAAGATCCGTGCTCGTTTTTTCCCCCGAAAGAGCATGGAAGAACTTTTTGTAGCCACTAAGATAACCAGATCATGGGAACATGCCTTCGAGGAACTCTTCGAAACCTTCATCGTTGTTTCCTGAACTCCTTGAAGAAGCTCCCTTCCGATCTGCAGCATTTGTGCAAGAGTAAGTTTCATGCCACTGGAATCTATGGCATCCCTAAATCCCCAATAAACAAACACAAGATGCATGCATGAGCACAGAATTATCGACAAAGCCCAAGGCTGTCGCAGGTTGTTCTGGTGAGCCCAATGCAGGCATATGTTCTACTGAGCGCAGAGCCATGACATTTGCGTACAACACAAGATCTGTGTTCCAAATAGGCCTTATTTGCAAGGCCTGAGATCAGCCGTGATCTGGGCTCATTCCCAGGTGGAAACCACACACACAGTTACCCTGAGTCAAGTGAATTCAACATTTAGGTGCCAAATATCTTGAAAAGTGCTGTTCGGATTTCAGGAAAAAGGATGGTGCCAATAGGCCACGGGGATGTTATAAAAACCCTGTTTGAGATTTGGCTGCCTGAGGAGTACAGTAGCCAAGCAAGCCATTAACTAAGCATTAGACCCCTGCCCCCCAACCCAACAAAGTACATGACCAATATAAAAGGCGTATGCAATCAGCTGTACCTTTTTTCTTTCTTCTATCTTTCTTGGCCTCATCCTCTGAGGTGTCATCACTTTCTTCATGTTCTCTGCAGTTTGAACAGAGTCAAAGAATGTAGTGTAACAAAATAATGGGGTTGGACAAGAACAAGAACTTAAGATACCTCTTTCTCTTGTCCCTGTCTTTCAACTCAATTTCCTTTTCACCGCAGGGCTCCTCCTCCTTCTCTTTCTCTTTCTCCTTCAGCCTCTTATAAGCAAGCTTTTCTGCACATCTTTCATAATGTACTACAATCAGGCTAAATAATCAATTGGGCACTTGCTTGAACAAAATGAAAGCACAAAAGACGAAGCAAGATTCAGTGGTCCAAGGAAAAGTTAAAGAAATATAACTATCATGGTAAGAAAGAGCAGTGCCAAATCTGGTTCAAACAAATCCTATTATGGAACAGTGGATTCACTAACCTCTTGCAAGCTACCAGCTTCACTAGTGCTTGTTTCTGCTCCCCTGCTTCAACATAAGAAAAATTCACCTGAAAATGATAAGAGAAAAATGTAAGTGCTACAAATACAGCTGAAACAGTTCTTTATAAAATATGTTTTGTGTTTTACACATTTTAGCATGAGCAATAGGATTTTAGTCAAGAACATACCTCGTAACTACCTAGCCCATGTTTTTCATCACAATGCCTATTGCCACAGATAAATTGCCCTGCAAAAGAGCATATTCTGACCATTGCTATAGATTTTGTATTGATTCTGAACAAGAAATATCTGATCCTATTTAAGCGAATAGACAATTTTCAGAAAAAAACAAATTCTGTATTGTCTAACACCTTAGTATAATTAGAAAAGAAAACCACAATGATGGCTTCCAAAATCTAGAGATTCAGTTATGATTTGTTTTTGAGTTTGGTGGTAATTTGGTGCAAGCACCCCAACTGCACTCAGACATACAGCTAAATAAAAGATAAGTATGCCTAATAGTGTAAAGAAATAAGGCTTTAAGCTCAGTAACCTTTAATTACAATTTCTTTAAATACCCTATTAAGTTCTAGACTTCCATTTGAATGGTCTGTTGCTAGCAACAGAATACTCAGAGAAATCATTTTAGATGGAAATTAATAGAGGGGATTGCTTAAGAATACCTTTGCCAGATATCACTTCCTTTTCTGTTCTCCATCTCAATCCAATCTGCAGGAGAATATACTCTTGTAAGATGGGATTCATATCCAAAACTACAGATGATTTTAGAAAGGAAAAAAAAACTGGTTGGGCATCCATTCATCATCCTGCCACTGAAAATGCACGACTGCCATATCGTTAATAGTTGTTCACTTCTGTGTTACAAGGATAATCAGTGTTTGTGCGTGCCTGCCAGAACATAATATGAAAAATGGGCGGGTTGGCAAACATGGTTCTTGCAATATGCACATTGATGTGCATCCACAACCAAAAAAACAATTTTCTAGTTATTCCTGCCTGTGCATTAATTTTATGAATATGAATTCATCAAGGTCACAAGAGCATCACAATTGGAAGGACACTATTGTTGCCTTTAGATGTCCCTCCAAAAGTCATGCCATGCATTCTTCCTTTTGTATATCATTCAAGACTAAAGGAGAAACTACATGTTTACATCAGGAAACAGTATTCATTGACATAGGGTTAAAGCACCATACCTTGCCTTTTTTATACTGGGTCATGTCAGCAATGCAATACCTACCTCAAGTTAAGGACCCTAAGCACATTATAGTTAAGTCATACAAAATTACAAAGAACAGCACACACATCAAATACAGCTCCAATTTATACAAGTAATGATCAATACTGGTTGACAGAAAGCACAAGTTCATGAGGCATTGAGGTGAAACCATGCAGCACTTAAGTCTTCATGCAGAAGAGCGTAACAATACAGAGGACAGCAAGAGATATAAGCCCTTTACAGGTTTAAGATACATTCACATGCCTTATGCCTATTTACATTACCAAACTATTAAATAACTATATGTAATGACATTAGCATCAGCATACATGAACTTGTTATTTCACAAAATTATCTGAAAACTATGCCATGTACTGACATGTCCTCATAGAAAGAACAATGCAATATAAAATATACTAAAAAAGGATACTCTTTAAAAAGCTTGTCATAGTAACGTTTGACCAGCCTCTTCTCCCAAGTTGAATCCATGTCATCTTCCTCGGAAAGAATGAACCTTTCAAATGATAGAAGAAGAAAAGTGAGGCATTTATGAAATTATGAGTTTCCTAAAACCACAGGCATATGTTAATAGGATGTGGTTCAGACCTGTATCCTTCTCTCAATGTATCTTTATCAGTTTTGATCGGCAGACTGTTATCCACATTTTTCTCATGGCCATAAAACTGAACTGTTGAAAGGTAAAGACATGTATCAGTGGCACCACACAGATACATTACACAGAAAATGAATGATGGATATCATGTACGCTAAGGTCAAAAGAACTGTAAGGTTGAGTGTCTGATCTCCAATTCTTTCTACAACGAAGGGGTCTATTCTTTCATTCCACTATTTTGTGAGACTGGGATGCATTAAAAAAAGTTTTTGACGCGTAAAATACAATTCCTAGTTTTGAATTCATGCATTGCAGATTGCTCGTATGTTATCTATTTGAAAGTATTCAAGTACTGCACTACCATTCTACCAATATTATGCCAGCCAATCCAGTTGCTAAAGAAAGGCAACAAGATCCAAGCAACCCGACTTACTCTACTTTTTAGTCTTTTCCAAAAAAAAATAATCAACTAAAAAATGCACTTCTAGTCAGGTATCAGTATATGACTAGACTGGGAAACAGGACATCAATTCTGATGTGAAGGAAACAAATGCATACTTTAATATGTTCTGTGTTCAGCTAGGGGGTGGCAAGTTATACATAGAAGTATCTGATTGGTGTATGGATGAAGGTAGCCCCCAGTTCTTTCTACAGTAGAGGGGACTGTTCATCATCCTGTTGTTTTTGGAAACAAAGAGTAAGCAAATAAATAGCTCATCACATGCCACTCTCTCGGTTTCCTTTTCTCAATGAAGCGGTGATCTATCTATGTGTTGACATTTGGCAAAAAAAGAAATGTACCATTGCACAGGATTGGTTATCAATATATTGGAGACCAGGACATAAATCCTATGTTAAAAATCCATATTAGAATGTTATCTATATTAAGCTAGGTAACAAGTTACAGTAGAAATACACAATCCATGTATGGATGAAGGTAGCCCCCAATTATTCCTTAAGTAGAGGGGACTGTTCATCATTCAGTTTCTTTTGGAAACCAAGGCTGAGCAAATAAATAGCTCATTATATGTCATTGCCCCAGTTTCCATTTCACTATGAAAGGGCAACTCAATCATCTATCCACACGTTTACATCGGGACAAGGTAACAATATATCGCAATTAAAGGTACTACTAAAGCAGGCTCACCAGCATACTGAATGATTGTAATCAACTACAATGGCAGAAGCCTACACAGGTAACCAGATTCTAGTGTGATGGTTGCTCAATTCCACACAGAATTCAGCATTTGAGATAACTAGCAATAACAGGAGCACGACAAGGCTGCAGGATCAATTTTGGAGAATCGATGGCTATGTTTGTATGTGGAGTTACAGCAGAACTGCAACTGTTTTTTGCATACTTGAAAGTTACAACTTACACATGTCCCCTGTTTTTGAACACTATTAGTGCTACCAATTATAATTTGGCTTGCCTAACTCATGATTTCATTACCATGCCATTTTATTCCCAAACCATTTTGCTCAACCACAAATAAATACCTTAACCAACACAATTCCAGAATCAATCAGCAAAAAGGGGGAGTCGTTATGTGACCTGTCTATGGGTTGACATTGGGCAAAAAAGTACAATTGCACCCGGATTGGGTATCAATATATTGGAGACCAGGACATGAATCCCATATTAAAAATCCATATTAGAATGTTGTCTGTATTAAGCTCGGTGACAAGTTACACATAGAAATACAAAATCCATGTATGGATGAAGGTAACCCCCAATTATGCCTTAGGTAGAGGGGACTGTTCAACATTCAGTTCCTTTTGGAAACCAAGACTAAGCAAATAAATGACTCATTATATGCCACTGCCCCAGTTTCCTTTTCACCATTGAGACAAGGTACAAATATATTAGACTTAAAGCTACTCTAAAGCAGGCTCACCAGCACAATGAATGGTTGTGATCAATTACAAAGCCAGAAGCATATATAGTAGTTGTGGTGTGTTGATGCTGAATTCCATACAGAGGTCAGCACTTGAGCTAATTAGTGATAACAGAAGCACAAGAAGTTTGCAGGGTAAATTTTGGAGCATCATGCTGAGTATGTTTGTATGCGTGGTTACATCAGAAATGCAAGTTTTTAGTGGACTTACAAGTTACGAATTTTGCCTGTTCTTTGAACCCCCACCACCAAGTATAATTTGGTTTACCTAACTCGTGATTTCATTACCATGCTATTTTATTCAAAAACCCAATTTTCTCAACCATATCCAACACAGAGTCAATCAGAAAAAATTGGGGCAAAGGTAATAACAGCATGCTTTTGCAGGAAACAGCAGCAGCAGTAGAAAATACCATAATCCTTCATGAACTTCTTATGGCGATCGTACGCGTTGAGCCCCCGGATGTGCGACTGGTACTGCCTGCATCCATCAATCCCACATCCAGAGTCGTGAAGCAACAATTCAGCCTATGAACCACAAGCAAACTAACGAAAAGATAGACCCAAAGGCCAAAAACCAATGCCTTCGATTAGCACACTAGGCTACTCTAACTTGTACAAGGCAATTATGGGCCAAGAAGTAAATTACAGTTCGCGGACACGATTATTTTGCATATCACCAAGATAAACAAAAAAAGTAGTAAACCGTGCAGAACATTGTAAAACACAGCATTACTTCTGCAGGGAGATTAGTTTGTGTATCCTCGAGAATTAAAAGTACTAAACCATGTGGGCATTGTATCCTCGAGAATTAAAAGTACTAAACCATGTGAGCATTTCTCGTGAACAGTCTTAACAGCACGGAATTTAGAATAAAGAAAAGCTAGGGTTTTTATAGCCGATTCGTGAAGAAAAAAAATCAAATAATAGAAGGCACCAAATCGACGAGTAATAAATCGAAGAAGGTAAAGAGAGGGACGCGACGAGATGGGACGGTTGCCGCGCCAGAGATCCTTACATCTTCCTCTCCTCCCTACCGAAGATGGCAGACTTGAGCCGCCCCAGCGATGCCATCGCGCTCTCTCGCCCGCTCCGCCTCGGCCTCGCCTCGTCTGAGCCCCTCAGCAGCCACGGCCGACGCACGAGCACCAGCCTACCGACAGTATCCCGCGCCGGGGTTCGGGGGAGGATGGTAAGCGAGCGCCTGGGGCGGCGGCGGCGGCGGCGGCGGTGTCCGAGTAGGGGCGCACCGCCGGGCGCTGGAGGCTGGAGCCTTGAGGTGGCAGAAGGGAACCACGATGTGGGCCGCGGGCCGCTCTTGGACCAACTTGCCGCGTCCGCTAGAGCCCATCTCACGGGGCGGCATTTTTAGCAGCGGAGCACAAAGGGCCCCCTATACAAAGGGCTAGCCCACCTCACGGGGTTGATGAACGATGATGATGATTCATGGATGAGTCGGTGGGACTCGGAGGGAAGTGGAAGTCGGCGTGTTGACTGTTGAGTTTTTGTCAATCCAAGAATTTTACCAGCTGTTAAAATTTTTAGATTCTCTGATGAATTTTATTAGATTTATCGATAGATTGATCTTGACATAGTTTGAAGTTGAAGATTGTAGTAATTTCAACAGCATTATATTAGATTTTGCACAAGTTTATCTATTTGTGTTAGTAGTATGCACAATAACAGAGGTGATACAATGACGACCTTAGCATCTTAGTGACAATCTACAATTTGGAAATGAGAGAGGGTATCCAAATTCAATTACATGGAAATAGAATCCATGCTGCCTTTTGCTTTGTGCACAGAGCAACATACAACATGAGGAAAGAGGATTGAAACATTCGAACAACAATAACCAAAACACACCATAATCCAACCAATACATAAAAGAAAAGGAAAATATTACCATAAGAAAGTTGCATGAGAAGGCTTATGCATAAATTGAGATGAAAGAAGAAGAAAAAAATAAAATGGATAAAAAAAGTAAAAATCCATAAAGCCAGGTAAAAAACATCACAATTGCATACATGTCACATCCCTATTTATGAAACCAAGTCTAATGCAGCCGCGGCCTTCGAAAAAATCTAGCAAAAAACAAATGAGAAGACAAGTTCAAAATTTCAACAAATTTTGGTTCCAATGATTTCACCAGCTGTCCCACGTCACAAACACACAGGCTCATAGTAGTCACCAGCTAAAAAATATCAAAAAATGAATAACACATTAATAATTCCACGTGGCGACACCTCATTGGGCGCTGCCCCTGCCCCACCCATCATCTCCCCATCAGGCCATCACCATCCGTCTCTTATAAACACCAACCAAGCACAAAAATTTGCTTTAAAAAATACCCAAAAAATATCAATTATTGCATAAAACACCCCTCGGCCACCTCCCCACCCGACCTCCCCAGATGCCGGCCACGGCGAGCGGCGGCGCGCGGCCGGAGGAGGCGGCGGCAGCTCCTTCGGCTTCGGCGTCTGCGGCCTCCTGCATGGGGACGAGGCCGGAGGAGCTGACGGCGAGGCTGGCGGCCTCGGGGCCCTCCCCGGTCGCGGGCTGCGGCGGCTCCGGCGCCGGTGTCGGCGCGGGCGGTGAGGCGGCGGAGCACGAGCGCGTGCTGGTGCTGCGGGAGATCAAGAACCAGATCATCGGGAACCGGACCAAGAAGCTCCTCTACCTCCGCTTGGGCGCCGTGCCGGCCGTCGTGGCGGCGCTGGCGGAGCCCGGGTCCTCCCCGGCGGCGCTCGTCCAGGCGGCGGCCGCGGCGGGGAGCTTCTCGTGCGGCGTGGACGACGGGGCGCGGGCCGTCCTGGCCGCCGGCGCCGTGGGGCACCTCACCCGACTCCTCGCGCACCCCGACGAGAAGGTAGGGTCAGCTGCCTTCACTTGCTCGTTGCTTGTGTCTACGGGAATCTGGTTGGTTTTAGGATTGAAAAAGAGTTTGTTCTGCGGATTTGTTGCTTAATTGGGAAAAGATCTGTTGCGTCCAGGAGAGTTGACGGAAACTAGCAGCAACGTTAACTGCTTCTTGCCTTGTTTCCTGGTGGAGATTTGGGGATATGTTAGTAATTATGCCTGCAATTTGAGCCTGAACTGGATACATACAACGTCGATTTCGTCAATTATGTGGGAATTGTTGAAAACTTTCAAATTTACTTTGATACCTGCGATTGCGAATTTGGGACGAGGTGTGAACTACATCATTCAGTTTCCCGTGAACATATTCTGTAGTATAAGGGTTTTGAGGTAGTTAGAATATGGAAATAAAGTTTTGTAGTTTTGATGGCAAATAATTATGGATTGGTTGAAAAGAACTTTGCATTAGGGAATCATGATTGGTTGTTTGTGCTAAAGCCATGGAATGAGGGAATTATTTGAGCTGAACTGTTGGAGAATCTGTTGGTTTTAGTTTAGGTGAGAGCAACCGTGGTGGTTGTCGTTTCCTTTTCTCTTCTTTTTGAAGCTTCTCTTTTATGCTATCCTCATCTTTTGGTTGAAGTAGTGAAATTATTGTTCATTTGTGCTTGACATCAGGAGAGTATGGTAGTGGGTCAATGGTTAGGTTTGGTGGTGGGGAGGATGTGTTGGAAAATTGCCTTTTTTGTATTAGATTCTGTTAAATTTGTCTAAATTGATTGATTGAATTTTGTCTTCCTCATTTTAGCACAATCTAAGAAAATTTGGTAAATTGCCTTCTGGTAGGTTCTGCTAAAACTGGAGCTCATGATTTATGCATGAACATAGAACTTGTAAGGGCTCAGACTTTAGAGTGGTACCGCTCTCTCCCAGTCCACAATGCATTAGTCACAATTGTGCCTCCCTAAACAACTCAAAACATAGCGATCACATGATCTATTAACTGGCGTTGCGATCGATATATGAGGTTGAATGAAATGTAGTACTGCAAATGAAATAACTGTTTAATTTGGTGAACTCTGGTGTTCATTATTTTACTATGAGACCGAAGCTCGTTATTTGTGGTACAGAATTTTATTAAGAAGGGTATATAACACGATGGATGAGTAAGAAAAGAAAAGGAGATGAAATGAGTACTTTGGTAGCTCTCTGTTGTCACGTCTCAGCGTCCTTTTGTAACCACCACTTTCGACCATTAATAATATAGGGATTCTTATAAAAGCATTAGCATGCCAGTTTATCTGACGTAATGATTTGGCAGTTACTGGTTTTCTCCCCTTTTCTAGTTTACAGCAGGACAAAGTAGTTTTCTGATATTTATAATTTAAAAATGGTTTTGTGGATATTTAGGACATAAACATTGCTCTATTCAGCCAGTTTAGCTAATGTCTGCACAGGCCACTTTCTGAACCACTAGCCTGCGCCTGATCTTTCACTTCGAAATTCTCTTTCCGAAATGTAACTAATTTACTACAGAAAACTTCAAAATTCTCCATTATGTCTCATGACTTCATTGTTATCTCTCTGAAATGCTAACTATTTATTATCGCTTAAATTCAACCATCATTTTCTTGTAAGCTGTAGCACTAGCACATGTAAAATTGTAAGAAGTCAGACCAAGCAAGCTTCTTTATTGAATAAAGGTTTAGTATATTGTGCTTAGGTGCCAATTCAGATTAGTGATTATGCATATTGTTCTGTATGATAGGGTTGTAAGTAATAATACTGCTTATATTCTATCTGATGTTATCGTCTTGATTACAGGTTGTGGATGCAAGCGCACGTGCTCTCAGAATGATATATCAATCAAAACTAGCTCCAAAGTTTGACGTTAATAATGGGAAAAACATGGATTTTGTTCTTTCTCTTTTGAACAGTGAGAACGAGAATGTCACCGAGCTGGCTGCTACTATTATATCGCACTCTTGTGAGAATAGTTCAGAACAATTGTCACTATGCAGTGCTGGAGTTCCACAGAAACTTGTTAGCCTTTTTGGAGGTTCTATGAATCTACGGGATGCTTGTTTAGATTCTGTTACTGCAGTCATTCGGAACAACAGAGAAGTTGCTTCGAGATTTGCATCAACGGACCATGGAAAAGGTTTCCGTTCAGTAGTTGGGTTACTACATGATCGGAGTCCACGCACACGACTACTTGCTTGTCTGTGCTTGATAGCACTTGGGCATGCTTCTCCCTGTCATTTTCAGGACAAACAGATTAAGACCAAGTTGATTATGGTCTTACTTGAGCTAATGGAAGAACCTGACCACGTGGGAGATGAAGCTCCGTTGGCATTAACCACCCTGATTAAAGACAGCTTGGAACTGCAGAAACAAGCCCTTACAACGAATGCAGTTGAGAAGCTCAGCAACCATCTGCTCGCAAATTCATTGGAAACAAAACGAGCAGTGACCATATTGCTTGCATTATCTGAACTTTGCTCAAAACTGGAAGAGTCAAGATCTCAGCTTATGTCGGCCGAGGTATGTGATCTAAAGTTGTCATTTCTAGTTCAGTACTCTGTACTATGTTGCTAATTTCAGATAGGTCATTAGCTAAATCAACTGTTTCAATGTCAGCTCCCAACATTTAACTTGACTGCAATAAATGAATAAGGATTGACAAATAACTTGTGACTAATAGTATAATCTCTTAAATAGGTATCAACCTTAATCCTTGAGGCGTTGAAGCATGATTGGGCTGATATCCGTGTTGCAGCATGTTCATGTCTGAAGAATATCTCCAGGTCACCAAAGGTAAGGTGCATGCATCTGTCCATCTTGATCTTTCTTGTTCATCCCAGATGATTCAGTTAAACGTATTTAATCTCCAGGTTCTCAGTGGAGGCCGATTGTCCTGTGATACAGTTATTGGTCCCCTGGTCCAGCTTTTATATGACTCATCTACTTCAGTGCAGGTAGTGTTAATCCTGCAAAATCTACAATACTGTTGTCCTGAGTTATATATATATATTTTTTTTTTCTGGGAAGGCTCAGTGCATCTGCATCCAAGTTCCTTCTGTTCTTCCAGTGGTCCAGTCAAATTATGAGCATGTGGGTTAAAATTGATTTGTAATGTATGCCATGACAACTTTTATATTTGCACGTCAGTCTCGTAATATGTTAACTGGCCTCCTGGAGTTAAAACTTCATGGCAGCTTACCCCTTTGTGGCATGATGATTGCAGTTTTACCTACTCTTTTTTGGTACCCAGTTTCCATAAAGTGCCTTGGATAGTTTATGTAGTTTTGTTATCAAATATAAATTTGCACATCAACTTAGAGTTGCATGAAAACAACATAAAGCTAGCAGGTGAACCTGTACCACTGCTACTGTTTTATGATTGGAGCAATCTTTCTTGTTACTGAAGCAGTGCTAGATTCAGTATTGATTAGGCAATTAGCTAGTGAAACATCGGTACTTTAGGTCTTTTAGCCATTATGATTTGATTAAAACTACATATCAATGTACATTAGCACAAGAATGATTCAAAAGCTAGCAGGTAAACTTCCTTGTTTGGTACTATGTACCTTGGGCACCGTTTCCTCGCTTTAGGAAGGGAGCAGCCTTTTTTTTCCCCCTATAGTGTGCTAAATTTGGTATCGGTTAGACAATTAGCTGCATCTTCAAACATCAGTACTTCATGCATTTAAGCCATTAGACACATTAGGAAATGTCTTATCAAAACAAAGTTGCAGAACAATGATTAGAAGCTAGCACCAAACTTCCTCTTATGGTACACCCTGGCTACCATTTCTCAGCTTTATTGTTCGAGCAACCTTTTCTATCACCAATTGTCCTTATTGCAAAATATGGGTATTTAGGTCCATTGTGACTCTAGAAGTTTCCAAATTTCTCTCTCACCTATTGAACTGCTCTTGTCACAGGTTGCTGCCCTTGGTGCCATTTGCAATATTGCTGTTAATTTGACACCCAGGAAATCAGTTCTTCTTCATTCTGGGGTTGTTTCACAACTTGTTCATTTATCAAAGTCCATGGATCCAACATTGAGGCTAAAATCTGTATGGGCTCTCCGAAATATTATGTTCCTTCTTAGTCCAAAGGATAAAGACTTCATTGTTAAGGAATTGACTTTATCTACTCTTTCAAGCCTCATATGTGGTGAGTCTAATGCCTAAATATGATCCTAGGAAACTGACATACTATCTTTGTTGCTAATTGTGAAATGTTATGCAGACTCTGAACATTTTGTTCAGGAACAGACCTTGGCACTTGTGCACAATCTTGTCGATGGATATGTGGAGTCTGCTAATTATGTCATTGGCGAAGATGGAATGGTTATCGATGCTATTGCAAGACAACTGAACAATGCATCTGCCCTGGGAGTGTGCATTCAGGTCATTTCTCTTTAAACTATATTCTATTTTATTTACTTATGTTTTCTAGATTGAAAATATAACTATATGTCGATTCATATGCTTTTTTTAACTTTGGAGGAACAGGAGAAGAGTTGAACATCTATTCTATGAACTAATAACTTTATATTCCATTCCTTGATATTTTGGGACATGTGCTCCTCTATAGCTTAGCATTTATAGGAAATTGGAAAAACCATTGTACAACAAGGCACTGATCATGCTGTTTCCTCTATTTAGGGTATGTTTGTGCTTGCAAACATCGCTGCTGGAAACGAAATGAACAAGGAAGCTGTGATGAATGTCCTTCTTCCTCACCGACCAGATCGCATTAAACCATCCTTTGTTGTGAACTTTCTGCAAAGCAAGGATAAACAGTTGCGGGTTGCCACCCTATGGTGTCTTCTGAACTTGATTTACCCGAAATGTGAAGCCTCATCCGGTCGAGTTATCAGACTACAAACTGCTGGAGTGATCCAACAAGTAAAAAGCATGATAAATGACCCCTGCTTGGATTGCAAGGTTACTCCCTTCTCTTCTTAAACAATTCAACCTGTGATGAGCTAGCATCGCTGTTATCTAGCCCGTGCTTCTTGACAGAAGTTATTAAAATCAATCTCGCTATGTCAATAAACCTAACGTGCAATGTCGGATCTCTTCTGCAGCTTAGAGTACGGATGCTGCTTGAGCACTGCGTGGACAATGCTGATGATTGTTTCATGTGAACAAACAGTATTTCGTCTAGGCAACTGAAGTCTATGGAACAATATCCAGATCGGGCAAGATATCAGAGTGCAACGGATCCAACACATGCCCTGAACTGTGGAACATGAGCACCAGCAGGAAGCCGTTCTAACTGATCTCTCCGGGTCAGCTGGAGCCAACTGCTGCCTTTTTTGCACCATGAGAACCCACCAACCAGCATCTGTTGTGCATACTGTCGATCAACTTGTTGTAACCATGCCAACCTCGAGAACTTGAGCTGCCTGCTCCAAGAACGAATGATTTAAGCACTAGCTCCAGGAATCCCGTTTTTCCCAGTGCCTTCCGAACCCAGTGCTTGCGTCGCGATGTTGAGTGCATAAGCGAGGGACTGCTGTTGGTGTTCTCACTGTTGTACAAAATTTGTATTTCTGCTTCAATAAGGCCGTTTTACATTCATCACCTAGGGATTACTAGTTGGTTGTCCATGGATTCCCATGTTCCCGAAAAATAAAGAAGATGCAAAAGTTCATGTTGTTTGGGTTACAGATGCAAGTGCGCGCCTAGTATTTCATAGGCTGCATTGTGTGATCAGTTGGTTTTGGGTTCATTGTGGTGGTAGGCCAACTGGTCAAATAGCATCAGACTCAAAACGTTTGTCTAACTTCAAATTTGAGCAATCAGCAATTCAACAGCAGCATCTTTTAAACTTCTATAAAATTTAGTGGTGCCTTTTGGTAAAAATATATTTTTACCGAGGATAAGACGCTAGCCGAGTTCCTGTTGGCCTCCACCTTCGTTTCAAATTGTAGACCGTTTTGAATTTTATAGATATTATTATATATCTAAATATGTACATTTAGGTATGTAACAACATCTGTCCACTAAAAAAGCTAAAACAATCTATGTTTTTCTAAAGCTAAAACAATCTATGTTTTGGAACGGAGGAAGTAACTTGTTCCGGACGTGTTGCACCTGAACTCTGGACGATGACCGCTCTATAATACTGCACCCGTGGCCGCCCTGCGTTCCACGTCCGAGAACAGGGCTCCAACCAATCGACGACGACGATTCAGCCTCGGCGGCGACATGATGAGGCCGGAGAACGGCGAGGCGGCGGCGGCGGCGGCGCCGGGGGAGGAGATGAGGAGGACGAAGATGGTGAGGGTGAAGCAGGAGTACATCGACTGCCTGCTCAAGGAGCCGGCTCCCAGGGTGTTCGATGGCGTCCCGGAGGAGGTCATCGACAACCTCCCCGGCGATCTCCGGGAGCAGCTCCGCGCCGCCCAGGCGGAGACCCGGGCCTACATGCAGAGCCTGGTGGACAAGGGCCTCGACGTCCTCGAGCAGTACCGCGCCAAGGGGTACGCCATGGAGGAGGTCGAGGTCTATGGCGACGAGGAGGAGGATGAGGATGGCGGCGTTGATAATGGTGAGGCGGCGGCGGCCGGCGGCGCCGTCGCGGCGCACGTAGGAGCTTGCAGGCTGTAGGCTAAAAAAAATTTGGTTTTTCCCTATCGTGTCGTGTGTCGGTACGGTGTGTATACTTACGTACTCGCACGCATACGAAATGAGAGTGTATATATAGTAGTAATTCTAGTTTTTTTCCCCCTAGGTTTCGTGTGTTGAGCTGTTTTGGAATCATAATAAGGCTTTGACTCACTAAATGTCTATTATATATCATATTCGTTTCTTCAATAACTTTTTTGAAATATAATGCCGACGTAGACAATCATATATCACCATAATCGATTTCCTGTATAATAGTTGCGATAGGTAGCTGGTTAGATGACCTGGCTATAAAATAAGCTATTCTATGGAGTTCTCTATATATATCCGATTGGTTATTAAGATTGTCGAATCACCATAGATAGCCACATCACATATGTCACTTAAAAAACAGCATGCTAATTCTTACCTCCTCTGTTCCAATTATAAATCATTCCAATTTTCTGTTTGATTAAATTTATACAATAAAGTACTAACATTCATAATACTAAATAGGTACCATTAGTTTCTTCATTAAATATATTTTCATAGTATATCTATTCGGTGCCATAAACTTTTGTGATCTTCTCAATAATTTTGGTCAAATATAAAATGGTTTGACTCTCAAAGAAAGTTGAAATGACTTATAATTTGGAACGGAGGAGTAAAAGTTATTAATGAAAATGCAACTATATGTGCTGAATCTAGAATTTGAACCAACACACCTAGTTTGCTTACTGAAATCAAGTCGGGCCATGACCCCCTTTGGCCCATCCTAAATTAAGTTCCTCCATTACAACTAACAACAAATCCAAACGCTTAACTAAAGAATCATATATGCATGTTCCATTAATAAGATATCGACACAACCACAACCAGTAAGCACGGGCAATTCAAGCGCAAAAATGAATGACAAGAGATTACCAATATCGAGCTGAAATTATGATTTAGATGGAAAACTATTGCAAGAAAAAAGCATGAATGGCACGAGCAATCAAAAGCATGTAGAAGAAGCTCCAAATTCCATCATGAATCTACATAAGTGCACTCTTTCAAATGCTCTGTAACCCTATAAGGCTATAACTCCCTTTTTTTTTTGAAATATAAGGCTATAACTCTTAATATCAAGAAAAGAGCCTCTTGAGCTGGTGGCTGTGGGTTACTGGTTAGGGCCTTTTGGAGTTTCACAGTATTGGGAGGCCAAGGTGCGCTCGAGGCAGAAAACCATCAAATGTATTCATTTTCTTTTTGCTACATTAAACGGATTTACTTCAGGATAAGGAAACAGCAGACAGCCGTATGTAACATGTCAGGCCTGGAGCAGAGCCAAAGGCGGGAACTCAGAAGACGTCTTCTAAACAACATGGCATGTAAGCACCGGTGGAAGTTCCGGTTGGAGAGATACATAGGTCTCGAAAATCAAACCGGAACTAATCCGTCGAGACAAAAGGTTCCCTTTTTAGTCCCCTTTTTAGTCCCGATTTGTGTTACCAACACTAACCGGGACAGGTTCCAAAAAATAAAAAAAAAAGCCACCCGCGCCGGCCACCCGCTGCCCGCGCCGGCCGCCCGCCCGCCCAGCCCGGCTCGCTAGCCCGTGCCGGAGCCACCCACCTACCTGCCTAGAAAAGAAAGGGAGAGGAGGAAGAAGAAGAAAGGAGAGGAGGAGGAGCTGCCTGCGTGCGTGAGAGATAAGAAAGAGAGAGAAGGAGAAGATAAGATGGAGAGAGAGGGGTGACCGCGTAAAATGGTCCCGGTTGGTGTTACCAACCAGGACTAAAGGCCCCTGTTTAGTCCTGGTTGGAATCTTTAAGTGCTGGTTGGTAATTCCAATCGGGACTAAAGGGGAGGCCGGTTGATGTTTTCAACCGGGACTAAGATTCCTCCATTACAACTGGGACTAAAGGGGGGCTCTTTGGTCCCGGTTGATATTACCAACCGGGACCGGAGGTGGTATATTTTTGACTCGGGACTAAAGGCGCTTTAGTCCCGGTTTCAAAGTTAACCGAGGTAAAAAGGGTTGGATGGAAGATCTCTTCTCTGCCAATGAAGGCGTTGGCGTGTCCGGAGGCTACTAATGCGTCAGTGTGGGCCCGGATGACCAGCGACTCAAATGCGTGTGTTTGTGTGGCTGGAACAAAGGCACGTCGGTAATCTCTGAACTCGTGAACCAGCCATCTTTTCCTGAACGTGAACTCATCAAATCGATCCAACCGGCGACTGACAACAGCGACGGCGGGCAGCCATTGCCCGATGAGAGAGGTGTGGTGAAGAAGGTGGCGCCGGAGACAAAGGAGAAGAAGAGGAGGAAGAAGAAGCTGGTGAAGGTGAAGCAGGGGTACATCCACCGCCTCCTACAGGAAAGCAACAAAAATACTTGTGCCCCGGCATTTTTTTCGTATTTGCAATGCATTTCTTTGTCAAAGTACCTTGTGGTTAAAATCCTTGCATTGTAAATTGACAAATGATGGTTCAGATCCTATTTTCTTTACCTTTTGCCACAGAGGAAGAATCAAGTCTATTTGTGTTTTTTTTATGGTCACCGTACGGGGGAGAGAAGTCCGCACACGTTGGTACGTGCATGCCCTTTTATTCGGCGATTAATAAAACCCTAACTTTCTACCGCCGTTTGATACACATATATAGATCAGCTTGGCCACGACCTGCGCATCTGCACGAACGCTCGCCACGATCTCGTATACAACAATGTCAACAAGTGCAATCCCCGACGAGGCAGCACAACCGTCTGAGATCAACACGTCGGAAAACGGCGTGATGGTGACATCGGCGCTGCCGACGGGAAGGCAGGAAGGACGGCGAGACGGCGACGACAGCGCCGCCGCTGGATGGGACGACGACGAAGAAGGCAAAGGTGAAGAGGCAGGAGATCAACAACGGGGAGGCAGCGGCGACGACGGAGCCGAAAAGAAGAAGAGGACGACGAAGATGGTGAGGGTGAATCCGACGTACATCCACGCTGTCCAGGGAAGGTCGTACCCTAAGGAGCCCCTATTCATGCGCGAGGAGCTCATCCAGCGTGTGGATGATCCGGGCTTGCGAGAAAAGCTCTGCACCGTCATGGCCAGAGTTGCAGCCTCCAGGAAGGCGTGCCTTGACAAGGACGAGGGCGTCCTTCACCAGTACAGCACCAAGGGGTACGCCGAGGTGGAGGTCCTGGCCGCCGGCGAGGATGAAGACGACGATGACAAGGAACTGATGGCGGTGGTGACGACGATAGCTTGGAGTACGGCGAAATCCTTAGTTTTGAACGTGCGTCCCTGGCTGCTAGCAACAAACAGACACGCGTCCAAGGAACAGGCACCCCTACGTGCACACGAGCGAATATTCAGACCCACATGCAAACTCTGGTCCACTCGTTTCATTTCTCCCGTGAGGCCTTCATCCGCATCTTTTCTCCTTCCCCTCCTCTCAGATCCAACATGGAGGCCGACGGGAGAAGTGCGGCACCAGCCAGAGACGCAGGAATCGGAGAAGGGATGGCCGCTGCTGGTAGTCAGCACCGCCGGTGGCTCCAAGCAAAACCCCAGCTTCATGCATTCCAGCCCCACACCTCTTCTCCTTGCGCCGCCACCACACAGCATGGCACCCCCACCTGCTGTAGGAGAAGATGGCGCCGGCAATCTCCATGGAAGGCATTGAGCGCTCACATGGGTGGATCTTTCCACCGTCGATCGGCATTCCATCAACGTCCTAGCCGGCAAGGACTTCGATGTCCTCGGGTAGATACAGGCGCTTGCCTCATGGTCTATTCCAATTTGCCGCAAAAATTAGCTCATCATTCTATTTTTAGTATGTGGTGGTCTTGGTTGTGCTAATTTTTTTACTTTACCGTGCAAGCATTTGCGGTTGGAATTTTTAGATTTTGTGCATTATCAATCTGCGGCAGTTTTTCCCATCGTGATTGGTATGCTTCTGCTGCTGTTCAAAACTGGTACTCATACATCATGTTGTGGTTGCAAAATTAATCTGTTCAGCATGGTGTTAATTTGTTCAATTATCAGTGCTTTTAGATTTTGGTTATGTGGTGTCAATCTGTTTAGCGCCTGCATGACTCATAGTATATACTTAGGTTTGGCTAATGCTAATAGAATCCGATATCAGTGTTGGTTTGATGTGTGCATCTACAAACATTTTGTGTTGACTTGCTAGTGTGTGCCTGTGTGTTAATGGAGCCTATGAGTTCCTAATTTTTTCTAGTGAGGAAGTCTGGAACATGTAGGTGTTAAGTTTTTTATCTGATGGGTTTAAAACTCTTTGAATTTCTATGCTCAAAGTTCTAAATTTCTGAATGTTGAGATGTAGTTTCGAGCCTATTTTACTTTTGTGCATTGCTGGCACCTCTAAATATTTAGATAAAGTTGATTGGTGCATAAATATTGGATAAAATCTTGATTGAGTGTTATTTTCTGCATTGAAGTTATGCAACACATACTAAAAGTGCACTTGCAGTGATTTTAATCATCTCTAGTTTATAGAGCAAAAACTTTTGGTAAATGGAAACTACTTGCTAGTTACACTTCTTGTTTTATAGGTGCTAGGAACATCGAAAATAATAGCGAAGGGATATTTTGTATGCAATTTAAAAGCTTTTAGTATCTTAGTAATAAGGTTTTGGTATACAACCTAAGAGTTTTCAGTATATATCTTAAAAGTTTCTATATTCGCAACACAATGTTTCCTATCTATCATTTGAAAGTTAGAGAATTACAAAGTTTTCATAAATTATTAGATCTAATAGTAAAGTATTAATTATGTGAGTACAAAGCATTAGATCTGTCGGTACGAAGTTTAAAATGTGCTAGTACAAAGTTCCTAAATTTAGAGTTCATAGTTTAAAATTACTAACTTTGGGATCTCAAGTGCAAAGTTTATAATATGCTAGTAGAAAGTTCCCATATTCATAGTGCAAAGTTTTGGATCTAGGAGTAAAATGCTTGAATGTGCAGATAACGGGATGTAGAAAGAACTGTGAATTTTGACCTTTGAATTTTAATATGTTGATTGAAACATGGGATGTAGAAAGAATCGTGTACGTGATTTGAAAGTTTTTAAAATTTGAGTATAAAGTTCTAAATATGTAAATTGGAAGCTATGGATATAGAAAGTTGAGTATATGCAGTTTGTAAGTTTCTGATATCTAATTATGAGGTTTTGAATATGTGAATTGAAAGTTAGGAGTTACAAAGTTTTGGATATGTGAAATAAAAGATTTCCTAATCTAATTATAAGTTTTGTATATGGAACTTACAAGTTTGAAAGTAGAGGATATATAAAATCTTTATTATTTATGAATTGGAAGTTTTTGGAAACATAATACAAAGTTTAGGATATGAGATTCCAAACGTTTATAAATCTACATATAAAGGTTTAGATATGTTTGTTTAAATGTGTAAACAATGAAGATGAGCTATAAACTATTGCCCACAAATGGAGTAACTTTGTTCATGCTGTTGACAGTGTGGATATATGCATGTTTCCAGTCAACTGTTTGGTAGTATAGCTGTGGAGCTTTATGACTAGTCAGCTCACATACCATGTGCATATCTCTGTGCTTATGATAGATTGCTTGTAAACAAGGAAAAAAGATTTTTGCAAGATGGTATTGATAAGCAGAAAAGGAGGTTTCCTACCTATATGCTCACCTTGTTTATTATTAATCGATTCTTACTATCTATTGACTCATCCATTTAATGAGAAGTATCATACTCTTGTAGATAAAAAAGAATACTAAACATGTATTTAAGTTTTTATTTTTTAATTCCCCTTTTTGGATCTAAGAGTATGAAGTATTGAATCTGCGAGTACAAAGTATTAGGTATCAGATGACAAAGTTGGAAATGTGCCATTAAAAAGTTCCAGATTTTTGGAGTGCAAAGTTTCAAATTACAAAGTTTAGGATGCGAGGGTACACAATTTATGACATGCTAGTATAAAATTCCTAAATTCATGGCACAAAGTGTGGGGTTTATTTTAGTAGAAGTTTATGACATGCCAGTGTAGAGTTTTGTAGCTTAGAATACAAATTTTCGAATATGCCAGTATAAAGCTGCTGATTTTTAGTGCTAATGTATTTTTTGATGCACCTGATATATTTTTATTTGGATTTCTCATTTCTTTTCCTCTGATTACGCATAGAGTTTTAGTAGCAGTCCGAAGCTTCAATGTCTATATTTGTTTGGCTTGCAAAGAGACTTGATGTGGACAGAACGTTAGTTAATCTACAGAATGGATAGCAAAGATGTTTGATATACAAAGTTATATATAAGTAGGGTCAAAATTTTTACACACGAACTAGAAAGTTTTGTTAATTCAGATTGAAAGTTTTAACTACACTCACATGATTCTAAAGTTTTAGAAGATCAAATAGGAAGTTCTTGATCTGCAGGTTAAAATTTCAGATGTATATAATGTTCAAACTAAGAATAAGGGTAGACAAAAGTACAAATTCTTTTTAAATCCATGTATTTTTACCATTGAGTCACACTTTTTTCTTCCTTTTTTTTTCAGAATATCATTGATGAATGAACTTTCTCTCTATGTGTCTGCTGAAATCATGCTCGTATTTCATACAGAAAATGAACAAGCAACCTGTCTTTATGTTTAACATGGCGATAATCTTATTTTTCTTTTTATTTCCTTACTCTTTATTTTTATGATATTCAATTTTAATATAAAAGAGTTACGCATGGTTTCTTTTGGTAGCCTACGGCATTTATTCCTGTTCGAATAGCTTTTTTTTCCTAAACACAAATGGTAAATGATTAAACTATAAACTCATAAAAATATCATTTAAAATAGTAGCTTCTACGTTCATATGTATGTCAAACAATCCCCCCGCCCATTCATTCACCCACACACCCGCTGTCCCAAAAGAGAAATCACGAGTACAATAGAAGGCAGAGCAGGAGAACTGAGAGAATAGATAGAAGCTTGACTGCTTCAGTTTGAAGCCTGACAAGGGAAACAGGGAACGCATCAGAAACTTGACATTGAAGAGACAGACAGCTGGTTACAGAAGCGACTAGTATCGAACGTATGCACAGAGAATAGTATTCGTCGCAGCGTGCTGCGTATGCACGCGCGCTGCTGGCTACTAGCGACGATCGTTCGTCGCAACTGCGCAGCGGCGAATGAGCGCCCGATAATGGCCCCGGGCATAGTTCGCAAACCGTAAACTAATATGCATGTGCATGCATGGGATACGCATTTTGTTCAACGAAGTAGAAGGAAAAGGAGAAACAATTTGAGTTGCAATTATCTCGTGCGGCTAGAACAGTTTGATCACCAGTAATTGTCCTTTTCTTTTTCCAAGAATATTACACAAGATAAGACTTAAGAGGGATAAATATCTTTATATATATTATTACTCCCTCCATCCGAAATCGTAGGTCGATTTGATATTTCTAGATTCATAATTTTCATTATATATCTAGACATAACTGCCAAGCAAATTAGTTTTCTTGGCAGCCGTCCTTAATTGGCTGCCCTCACCCGTCAAGTAAATTGCAATCATTGGCTGCCCTCGCCTGCCAAGTAAATCGCAATCCTTAGCTACGAATTTTTATTTCCTCGCTGCCAACCGCCAAGGAAACACATATCAGCAACAAAAAAAAAATACAATAGGACCTTGATTTTGCACCTCCCATTTGTGGAGCAGAGCTTGATTTCTGTGTGGAAAGAGACGGGGCGTCAGCGCCAGGGTCTATTATTGACAAATCAAGTTGATAGTGGCATCCATATTAAGGAATTGAACGCTAGCTACCCCGAATTGATATGTGACCACCACCACTAAAACAAAAGAGAGGCCAGCTTTGACAGCTTCAATTACATTTACATATGTGCTGCATCATCAATAATGCAGCCAGATGATGATTGGGACAGCTCATAACAATTGGTACGAACTTGAAAGAAATTAAAACGACTTTCTTTTTTTCACAAAATAAAAGAAGATGTATACACGCATGCGATTGTCATGTGTTGCCAACATAATATTAGGAAACATGAACGGGAAACCTTAAAAATGGTAAATTGTGAACCTCCCAATTGAAAACAGAACACATTTCTTCTGATCTCCAGCTTATGATCTCCATAATGGATGGCAGGTATTCCTGGCATCTTCAGTAAGAACCCGAATGTCACACCCAAAATTTCCATTTTGGGTTGTGAATATATAACACTAAATAAAACAAATGATTTTATTATTTTCTAAAAGTTTCCAACCTTTATTTTATTGTATTATATTATAATTTTCTGGGATGGATTTCCGAGGTCTCGATGGATTTCTGATGGGATGGTTCTGGTTGAGACGGTGGTCTCACATCTAAGTAAATAGGTGCTAAGGACTTAGGATAAGAACTAGGTGATGTTGCTTAAACGCGTGTCAACCCATAAAAGCCATCCTATTTAAGTCTCATGTCATAATCTTTTCCCATACTTGCGGAGCATAATTTACTGTACTCACCCCTCCTTTGTCCCATTGTTATATATCCCTCCAGAATCGATGCAGAGTTCACTGAAAACGAAGGCTTCAACCAAGAAGAATCTAGGCTGGTGTACCCCCGGTTGGCTGCTTGTGGAGTCCCATTCCGCTGAAGACTCAATATATATGTATTTTTCTTTTAGACCTCGGGTCATTTTCTAACGAAGTTTATCATTATGTAATAATATTGCTATGATATTCACTCTTGTAAATATCACATGTATGAATAAATAGATCCTGGCATATATGTGATGTGATTCAATTTTGTTTATAAAATCAGGTGTGACACAGAAATAGGTAACGGGCACCTGTCGCACCTCAACTGTACAATAGAGGTGCACGTCATCAGCTTCTGGATGGCGTCGCCGAGTCCCTGGAGCTAATTAGAGATTGGAGCATCAGCGACATAGTAAGTACTAAGTAATTAAGTTTCTTTGTTAATTTTCATGGTTGTCTGTGATCAGTTGAGGATTATATTCATCATTAATTGGGAGACTTACATGTTGGTTATTGATGAGATACGTAGTGGTAAAAGGACAAGCAAGAACAGTTTGACTCTTGAGTTCCAAAATTCTCTCGTGGCTGGAACAGTTTGATCTGTAACTATTATTGCTAAAGTTTGCACAAAATTGTATCGGATTTCTATGTATCCGCCAAATTAGTCCTATAAATCTAACGTACTCCTAGGGTTTGGAGTCCTATAAATCTAACGTACTCCTTTCTCCCTGGACGTCTAGGGTCAGGATTTCTAGAGAGAGAGAGAGAGAGGCATGGCGACGGAGAGCTGGACGAACCTGGTGAAGGTGGATCAGAACTACATCGACCAGCTCCTGGAGCGCGCGGCGCGCCCTCACCGGGCCTTCCAAACCCTTGACCGCCGAGAGGATCGGGGAGCGCTACAAGGACAAGCCCGAGAGAAGAGATAAGTTCCTCCTACGACACGCCGAGATCGCCGCCGCCTTGAAGGCGAAGCAGGAGGAGGATGATGAAATCCTCAGGCAGTACCACGCCGACGGGGTTGCCTACGTGGAGGTCGAGGTCAGGGATGACGGGGCGGGTGGCGGCGGTCGTAGTGGCAAGGCAGAGGCAGAGGTCGCCCACGGCTGAGGGTGACGGCGACGGCGACGGCGAGCAAGTAGAAGCACTACGAGATGAACCCAACTTGTAGAGCTGCATGCGGTAGGGCTCAGCTGTTTCTCTACTGCAGGTTTCTGGTCAGCTACTTTTGAATCATTAGCTCTGTTAATTAAGGAGTTTCAGGATTGGTGAGTTATTTACTGTTTTTACTATCTGTGATATGCATGGTACCGTGCGTTGACAGCTAGAGAACATAATTTGGTTTCGGTTACTTGAAAACTCACATCGTAGTATTGACATCCGTACATAGTTGCGTAGATGCTCTGATGAATATTCATTGTGATTTCAAATAATGGAGGTAGTACTCTTTTTTGGAGTTTCAAAAGCTCCACTTGAGATCACCCTTTTTTTTTTGTCTGATGAATCATGGCCTCGTACTTGGAAAAATATAATTACCATAGTTTCTGAGACAAACTATAACATCTAGACAGAACCCTAGGTTTTATGTCTAACCAATAAAATTTATAATTCTATTGGTCATGTGACTGTAACACCTCGTGTCCAAAGTCTACTTACGGCCTAGTTCCCACGTACGTGGTACTTATATTTTTCCAAGACTTAACATGGCACTTTTTTCGGTAACAAATGGGAGTCTGGTGGGCTATGATTCTGCCGATCTCAGCAAGTTCAATATAGGGTTCGAGCAAGTATTCACAAAAAAAAATGCACCTAAAGAAAGCCTGCAATCAGAAACCAGCCACCTGTCCATTTGCAATTTGCAAAAGCACTCAGGAAATATTGTTAATCTAGTAGCATCTGTCGTATACGTGGGTTTTCTTTGAAGAAAAACACAACCTCTGTTTAGTGTCATATGTACTACCTGTTTTCTGTTTTCTGATAACAGGCATTTCTGGAGTTGTCTCCAGTGTTTGGTGATATCAATCATTTTTTATAGTGTTTAAATATCTCCAAGAGCTATATGTGTCAGTCATGTAATTCATAGGTTTTAAATATCTCCACGAATATCACCACATTTACTTGATCGCCCAACCTCATGCATATTATCTGCTTCACAGATCACCTCCCATTTGATTAATACCTGAATTTAAAGATCTATGTATAATCCTTTACTTGTTGGGATTTACAGCACATCAATCCAGTTCAAGATACAAGTTTTCATCTAGAGTAATCTGACAGCCTACATGGGTAGTGTCGAGGACAACATCAGGGAGCTGAAAAAAACAGGCATAACATCGAGTCCACACATATGCCAGTGTCTTTTTCCTTTTTCAAATAAAAAGTGTTTGAGGAGCACTGCTCAGGATCTATATTACTGAAAAATAAATAAATTGATGGTGACGTGCAAATTAAGGAACACTAAGCAGAGAACTGACCATCCATCCAGTAACTTTTATCCCGGATGACTTTGGACCAGGGACTAAAGAGCCTTTAGTCCCGGTTCTAAATTTTGTAGACTGGCGGAGGCCTCTTAATCCCAGTTGGTGGTTCCAACCAGGACAAAAGTGGAGCTTTTAATCCCGGTTGGAGCTACCAACTGAGATAAAATAAATTAGTCCTGGTTGGAGCCACCAACCGAGATAAAATGATTAGTCTCGTTTGGTAGCTCCAACCGGGATTTATCCACCTCTCCAACTCCTCTCTCTTCCCTGTCTAGCAACCCGCGCCCACCCTTATCTCCTAGAGACTTGTGCCCAGCCCTCTCCCACTCTCTCTCCTTATCTCCTAGCAAAGCGGGCAGAGCGGCACGGGCCGGTGGAGAGGCGCCGACGGAGTGGGTTTTTTTTATTTTTTTTGAAACTTTTTAGTCCTGGTTGGTAAGGGGAGACTTTAGTCCCGGGTGAATGACTCGGAACTAAAGAACCCCCCATTTTGTCTCGAATAGTTAGTCCCGGATGGATTTTTAGAATCTATGATCCCTACCAACCGGGACTAAAGGTCTGTTTTCCACTGGTGGAACCGGATGCTAGCGATCAGGCTGATATGTGAGCATCATTAAAACAGAAGAGGACATATTTGGCAGGTTAATGGTGTACATTTACATATGTCTGCATCATCAATAATGTCCTGAAACTGATCGAAAGCGATCCTAATGCCCGAAACAGATTATGGTTGAATTATGCTCCTTTCAAAAATTCATGACGACAATAATCTATGAGTGGAAAATGACAAAAAATCAAGAATTGGGCAGGCCGCCAGCTAGCACCTGCAAACTACCTGATAATACCATACTGGATGACTAATCTTTCCGCCGGACAATAATTAGAGCTCTACTGACTAATCGTTGGTCTAGAACTCTAGATCTTCCTTAGTGGGTAGTCTAACAGGTGGTGGAGGTTGAGGGTAAGTGTCAGCTTTAAGTCTAGGGAGGTGAGGGCGTGTCTAATGGGTTGATGTTACCTGTTCATAAAAGATGCCTTCGAGAAAGAGGGCCGTACCGAGGCTCTGGTGCGAAACACAAAATGAGACCCTATCTCTAAGAAACACAAAAAAAAACGTATTTAGATTTTATTATATAAAACTTCATGTGTTTTGCAATACTAATAGGACAATCGACTTCTGAACCCTTTAGTACCGGGCACCCGACCGGTATCGCTTCTTCGGTACTAAATGACATGCCATTTAGTACCGCCTAAAATATCCGGTCATTTAGTACTGGTCGGTAACACCAAGCTGTACTAAACAACTTTACACCTAAAAAATAAAGAAAAAATTAACAAACAACCGGGAGGCCTTCACACACGCGCATCGTCCCAAGTCACACGAATTTCACGCGTAATATGCGCGGTCTGGGGGATTCGAACTCACGACCTCAAGCCTCGCGTGAACTTTCTTACCATCTCATCTACACAGTGCATGTGATGAAGTTAGATATTTTTTCCTTTTGAAGTATCTCATGAAGTACCATTTAGTACCGGGGAAGAAAACCCACCCTTTTCTCATAACTTGTACCACCATATACAACGAGAGAAGGGCACAAGGGAGGCAAAAATTAGGGTTTACTCACACTTTTAAACATATGGGAATATGGGGGCTTGTATGGATCTGAGAACTGGGAAAATAATAACTTCACCGCA
>NC_028457.1:35744356-35775276 GCF_000263155.2 Setaria italica | reverse complement strand
TACTAAATGGTACTCGACAGGATACTGGTGTTATTGCTCGGTGCTAAATGATCCAGGATCATTAGTATCGAATCATAACATCAACCGGTACTAAAGTTAGTACCGGGTAGTGTTTTGACCCGGTACTAAAACGTCTTCGAGGACCAAAAATTTTGACCCGGTCCGGTACTAACGCTATGGACGAATGCTCAGTTTTCTTGTAGTGAATACCATGCATTCATGCTAAATGAGTATTTTAAAAATTATCTTTCTTCTGGTATTCCTTGAACTGAAATATTCAAATATATATATCTTCATATTTAATCTTCTCTGGAACATTATTTTGAAGTGCTATTGTCGCCAATCCATTAACAGGTCATATATCATCCTAATTCAGAAATAAGGAATTAGAAATTTAGAATATTACTAGCAAATATGCCCGTGTGTTGCAACGGGAGGGAAAAAAAAATCCTTGCCTACCCCTTGCCCAGTTCACATGACCAAAACCTCAAAGATGACTTGATTTATATCCCATATTAATTATCATCAAAATAGACTTCAATAATATTAGGAATTCAGGCCTAAATAATATCAATTTTCTTTGAGCAAGATTGGATCTAAGATCAATAAAACAAACCAATGAAAAATGGCATGTCTTTTTTAGTAATTGAGGACATGCTATTTTTTAGTAATTCATCCTTTTGCTGGTGAGATATTTTTGCATACCTATTTCTTTCTTGCTAGCCGACTCTTATGTTCTTTAGAATCTGTGAGTAGTTGGTGGTAGCTCGATGTCAATTGTCATGGACCCACTGCCATTTCTAATGTTGTCACCATCTGTGCCGGTGAGTCCCGTTTAGGTTTATCGATGGAGGGTCCTCAGATTATTTCAAAGAAGCCATCTGCAAGAAAAACAGCTTGCGATTGATCAATGTTATCGTAGAAATAAAAATTGAATATCAATATTATCTAGAATATCTATTTAAATGAGCTGGAAAGCTCTAGAAAACCATAAACCTATCGTGTTTCTTAGCCATTATATTTAACTAGAAAATTTCTGTTGATGACGTGGCACACCGATGCCGATGATTTTCCTAATCGTGGGATGTGCCGCTCTCGCCGTCTACCTCCAGCTCCCTTACATGGCCACTAACATCCCAACAAGCTTTGGAGAGCTTGGGGACACTCCCCTCGAGTTCTTCAGGTCCCTCCAACCACCATGTAAGAAGTGCGATGATATAGCTAACAGAGACTTGAAAGTAATGTTCTAAAAAGAAGCCTAACTGAGTAAATAGCCAGTCAATAGTGGCCTAATTTGTTAGAAGTGAAACTGGGTCTTCGACAATTAACTTGTATACTCAAGTAAACCAAGCTCGTTAATCAGCTAACATCTATTCCATTATACGACAGTACTTTTAAAACCATTTCTGTGACATTGCTGTCAGCATATACTCGGCACTTGATACTCATCTGTCCCAAGTAATTGGTTCACACTGTGACAGCTAACAACAAATGCCAAGACCAACCACTAAAGTATAGGATGTTTTAAAGTATGTAGGTTGCTTATCATCACCCCCCCAAAACAGAATTTGGTCTTTAGATTTACTGATAGCATTGTTTGTTCTACTCAATCTATGCAATGAGAACACAAGCAATCATATATTGGAGCTGAAAAGAGAAGGAATGATGTGGCCTTACTGCGGCGGGTTCGCTTCTAGTAGAGGATGAGGTATCCACATTCACGGTACTGGATGACATCTCCTGGCTTCAGGGTGTTCTCAGCTCCGCAATCTGAAGCAGAACATTTAATTTTCAAATCAAACAAACGAAAGAGAAATTCTCTTCATCCTTATTCCGCCAAAGAAAATGACTGGGAAAAATAGCGGAGACAAGAAATTCAAAACCAAACACTACAAGTCATAAGAAGGCACAACAGGCCGGTAGCCGCTAGAATGCCCAATTTCAGGATCAATTTGAACTTGAACCCTCGATTCAGCAGCGGATCACAAGATCGGCGGACACAAAACACTGAAGCCGTGGCTCCAGAGAGGAATCGAATAATCCTAGCCTAGAGAGGCCCCTACTTGCTGCTGCGCTAGAGAAAGGTCAACCGTCGCGAGGCTGGCGTGACCGAAGTTCGAGAACGAATCGAAGGTGCAGATGGTGATAGGGGGCGAGAGGATTACCTCGAGGGGCGGTAGGCCAGCGGGCACCAGGTCCAGGGCACCACCACGCCAGGCATTCAGCGGCGTTGGAAGGGACCATCTTCCGGCTCCACGACGGCATGGCAGCAGGGGAGCGGGAGATCTCCAGCCTTCTGTAGAGGAGGAACACTGATGATGGAGAGCCAGCCGTTGCAGGAGCTGACGGCCACGGCTTCGGCCGTCGGCTCCTGCCGCTGGGGAAGAACAGGACGGAGCGCCGCCCGCCGTCGTAAGCGCCGATTCCTTCCTTTGCCTGTCCCTATGATAAGTGGGACGTCCCACTTGTCACGACGGATTTAAAAAAACGAGGCAGAAGCCTTACTTGCTTTAATATTGCTTTAATATTAAGGAAGGAACTCCTCCGGTCACTAATGTCGGTTGCCTCATGGACACACTAGTTGTGCGCTTCCCAGTATGGAGTAAATCTTGGATGAAAACTTGCGACGGCAGCGCTATGGCCTCAGGTCTGCCTTCCCGCTAAACCACGCTAACCACCGTTTGCATTGCGCGCGCGCGTGTAGACCTCCTGGCTCCTGCATCAATTGAAGAAGGTGAGGCTAGGGTTCTGGGATTCTGTCCGAAGTGGCCAAATTTTGGTTAAATTCACTCATTACAGTGATTACCAAAAATAAAACTAAATTAGCATAAAAGTCTGCGGTGAAGTTAAATTTTCTGCCATTGCTAAGATCCATACAAGCCCACATACTCCCATATGTATGAAAGTGTGAATAAACCCTAATTATATGCCTCCCTTGTGCCTTTCTCACGTTGTATATAAGTGCTAATAAACATGAGAATAGTGTGCTTTCACTGTCTTCCTTCTTAGCTCTCTCACTGTATCTCCCAGTTTTCCCACCATCTTCTGCATGGGTGCTCAATGCCCAAATTTCATCAAATTGTAGCAAAATTTAATTTAAATATAAATTCATTGACCGATCAAACAACTGAATCCTTGTCTGAAATTTCAAAGTTTTCCAAAATTCACTCATTTTGGTGGCATCTGAAAATTTTCATGTCTTCGAGATTCCAGTCTAGTGCGTGACTGTGGGCTTGACACGCCGTGGAAACTGGAAACTAAACTGCACTTAGATGGAGTAATTATTGCTCATTAGGTATCCCCTCAAATTTGGTGGCCCGGTGCTGTCGTACCACTTGCACTGCAACAATGTACACACACACACACACACACACACAGAGAGAGAGAGAGAGAGAGAGAGAGAGAGAGAGAGAGAGAGAGAGAGAGAGAGAGATTTAACAATTGAAACTCTAATGGATGGCTCATAGCCATTGAAACTTTAATGGATGGCCATCTAAGTGCTGCCTTAACATATCTAATGGATGGCCATCTAATTGCTCATCTAAGTGATGGATCTAGGTTATTGTAGACCATGTGAACCAATAAACAGTTTTAGTGAAGTAGTTTTCTTCACAAGTACGGTATGGTGGTGATTTCAACTTATCTCTATGACTAGTATTTAATTAGTAAATCTTTAAATTTCAATGTATAATAGGACCGTCCTTGTTTCCGGTCGCGTACTTTCTCTGATAGAAACATGTGCATCAAATGCTGCTGCAAATAGGTGTGCAGCTAACTGCCACCTACTTGCAATGACTAATTCTGATTATTTCATTCTACCTTAGACATAAACCCATCTAGGTTTGTTCTAAATAAAACCCTTTCAACTTTGAAAACTTATTATAGACTGGCAACGCAGAATCGATACTACTAGATATATCACAAAAATACTTTCATACTATATAAATGTACACTACTCCACAATGCCTTATCACCGCCGGCTCTCAAGTGCTCTTCACCGCTGGTTCTAGATCCGTCATACGAAAGATGGGAGTGATGAGGGTATCCCATCACCGCCGGTTCTGACACCGCCGCTTCTGAAACTGGCGGTGAGACCCTTCCCAAAAAACAAAAAAAGGCCAATCCCGGCCCCACCGCCCCACCGAGCGCCGCCGCCACCGGAGCCTTGACGCCCCACCACGTGCCCCTCGACGAGAGATAGAGGGGGGGGGGGAGAGAGAGAGAGAGAGAGGGAGGGAGGGAGGTGGCTTACCCACGTCAGCCAGCTGCGCCGCCGGTCCTCGTCCGTCGTCACCGCTACGCCTCGACCCCCACACCGGCTAGATCTGGGCAGGGAGGAGAGAGGCAAGTCTGGGCGGCCATCCTGCGCCACCACCGCTCCCCCATGTGCCACTCTTCTCTGTCGAGCCTCGAGTCTTGCTCCCACACCTCGTCCTGCCACCGCTCCCTACTGCCAGCGAGGGGTGAACGGAGGGGGGAGGGGAGGGGGCAGTAGAGGGGAGATCTGGCCGGCAGGGAGGGTGGAGCGGAGAGAAGAGGGCGGCTTGAGAGAGAGGGTGCGCGAGATGGGGGTCGGGGGGTGCACCGGGGGGAGGGGATGGTGTGGGTCGGACGCGAGTTGTTTTCAAAATTGAAGTTGATGAAAATTTTGTATTACGAGCCAGCGGTGATACTGGTGATAGTATCACCGCCGGCTCGTAATACAAACCAGCGGTGATGGTAATTTTCACTGCCGGTTTTCACCTCCTACAGCTCCATTTCCTTTGCAAAATCATTTGTGATAACCCGTCTCGCATGGCTTGTTCTACAGTAGTGGCAGGTGTACTGCAACATAAAAAGTCAATAGATAAAACATCAGAAGCTAGATATTGCAACATTTAAACATCTCAAAACCCATCACGCAAACCTCTATTACGTGGATAGGCTTGTGCCACATCTCCCATCCGAAGCGAGACGCGCGTCCGGACGCCCGTGACGATGTATATAAAGCACCCCTTGTGCAGCTGCTCTCTGGATCCAAACATAGACGAGACACCGTAACACTAGAAAGAATGGGTGTTCACAGTGCCAGCCCCGTCTCACCACCGCCATTGCCCATGCTTTCAATACACACTCGTGGAGTTGGGGCAACCGGCGAAGCGGACGATGAGCCCCTGAGCCCCACGGCACAATTTTACAGCGATTTGTGTATCGTCGCCGTCGTCGGCCTCGCTGCGCCCATCGACATTGAACTGGCTCGCGCCGGCCTCGAGGTCACCCTCGTGCGGCACCCTCGCTTCTGCAGCATCCATGTAAGTCTTTGAGCATGTACTCCGTATTTAAAAAAAACTTTGAAACGTTAACTAAACGTCGTTTCAAATGGAAATTCTCCCACTTAGAGAGTTTATTGCAACAAAATCCAAAGCCCAGGTTACCAATAATGGTACACAAGATGACGAAGTGAACTTGAGCAGGTGACAGACGGGCCAGAGCATCGATGGGTCCGGACGCCGGTGAACCTTGACGACCACATCATCGTCCCGGACCTTGACCCCGCCGCCATCGCCGCCGACCCCGACAAGGTCCTGGAGGACTACGTGTCCTCCCTGTCCACGCTCCCCATGGACAAGTCACGGCCGCTGTGGGAGCTCCACATCCTGGACTTCCCGACCTCCGAAGCGGCGTCGGCCGCCGTGTTCCGCATCAACCACGCCCTCGGCGACGGCACGTCGCTGATCTCCCTGCTCCTGGCGTGCACGCGGAGTGCCGCCGACCCCAAGGCCCTGCCGGTGATGCCGTCGGCCATGCCGCCGCCCGCGCGCCGCAAGGGGCGGCGCCGCGTCTATGGGGCCTCGCCGACGCCGGCAAGGTCGGCGGGCGCCATGGCGTTCGTCGCCTGGGTCCTGTCCTGCGTCCTGCTCGCCTGGCACACCATCGTGGACGTCGTGAGCTTCGCCGCCTTGGCGCTGGACCTCGTCAGGGACCCGCGCACGGTGTTCACGGGCGTGAAGGGCGTCGAGTTCAGGCGCAAGCGCTTCGTCAGCCGCGGTCTCAGCCTCGACGACGTCAAGCATGTCAAGAACGTCCTCGGCTGCGTACGTGACGTTAACCTTTCCATGAATTGCTCTCAATATCTAAATAATATTTACTTACATGTTATATAAAGTTTTCATGATTTATTGGAGGTCACATCTTATATAAAGTTCACTTAAAATCTCAATGAACTGATGCGCAGACAGTAAATGACGTGTTAGTCGGAGTGACATCAGCTGCGCTATCCCGGTATTACTTCCGAAAGTCCGGTGAGTGTGAAGTATGCCTACCCAATTGTTAAAATTTTTACCATCAACGTAGTAATATATATATATATATATATATATAATAATGATTTTTCATGTACACGTTTTTCCATTCAAATTAGCTTTACAGTATTATTTTTATTACAATCAATATTAGGAGTGTAGTGACTAATGAGTACTTCTAGCATTCTTAATTTCTAACTTGAACAGCTGGGAGTTAGAGTTGTTTCTCCTGTGTTGATGTGTATTTATAGGAAAATTGATTAATGTTCCTTGCATTCCTATAGGCGACGATGCCACCAAGAAAGATGTGTGCTTGAGATCACTTCTAATGGTGAATGTAAGGTCAACACCTGGCATACAAGTAAGCCAAAAATTCTTGAAAATATTTTTTTACAAAATTTCAAATTACAACACCTTTTGGCATATATTAATATCATTTTGCTTCTTTAGGAGTTAGCGCAGATGATGGAGTCTAGCAAGAATAATGATGTAAAATGGGGAAATCCAGTGGGGCAAATCATACTCCCATTCTACATTGCTATGTATGATGACCCTCTTGAATATGTCCGCAAAGCAAAGAAGGTTGTAGATAGGAAAAAACATTCACTAGAGGTAATCGTCACGCATGGAATTGGAAAAAAGGGCTCTGAACTTTTTGGCACCAAGGTACAAATGCTATATCGATCTCTTCTTTTTGGTGAACCAGTGTTCCAAAGAAATATATTGATCTTAGGGTGGGAGGCTGTATTTTACCAAGTTGACTCTAGTCTCCAATTGTAGTTTTATTTGCGTGTAAAATCCGTGATCATGAATGAAATAATTCTTTACACATAGCTTGTTGCAGGTTTCAGGTGCTATCTTCCATCGTATGATATCTAATACCACAGTGCCGTTCTCCAACATAATTGGTCCAGTTGAACCAGTAGAGTTTTATGGGCACCGGGTTGTCTACATTGCACCTAGCGTATATGGGCACCCGTCGGTATGAATTAAACCGGACCATGCTCCTTATGTAGATGTAACTAAATTTTAGGAATTTTATAATGTACGAGCTGTCATTTTCGTATGTGCATATACAAGAACTTCTAATTCTACACAGTCCAGTAGAATGGTAGTTAATATGCACACATTGGTAATGTTTGATCATTTGTTGTTTCCCTTTGTTAAATATGTGCAGGCACTTACTATCCTTTGGCAAAGCTACGCCGACACCATCAGGGTTGTGCTTGCAGTGGATGACTCACAATTTCCAGATTGTCATCACCTTCTAGATGACTTCGCTGAGTCCCTGAAACTAATTAGAGAAGCAGCATCAGCGCACTACCAGGAAGCAGGAAACTCCTGACGGCCAAAATCCGTCAGGGAACACCCCAAAACCGTCAGACCGACAGGAGCCCATAGTCAGGAAAGGTCCATTTCTCCTGTGGGTTGGCCTACAGGAATCTTTTCCAGGCAGTTCCTGACGGCCGTCCTGAGGAAACCAATTAATACAGATAAAACAAAATATATAATATAATCATGCAGATCGGCACCTGTAACAATTTCTCAGCTTCACCAAAATCAATACCTGATAGTTCTGTATACATGTCAACAAGAACTATTTGTTCATACACATCAGATTGAAATCCATCGAACTATTGGAGTTCTCCACTAAATACACATCCTTTGATACAAAGAGAACTTGATACGACAGACTGCTTTAAAATCAACTCCTCGTGTACATGAGGACATAACGCCTTCAGTACTGGTTCCTAACCCCTTTTTAAGTACCGGTTGTGCATCCGATATTGCTATTTCGGTACCCCTTTTAACGCATTCATATTTTCTCCACACTTGCTGAGTATGACATGTGCTCACCCTTGCTATAACCAACGTTGCTCAGAAGAAGAAGCGGCTACCAAGTTTGTTGTGAAGATAGTGCTGAGTACTAGGCGTACGCAACCCCCAAACGATTGCCTGTGAAATTTAGAACCTTCGTTTCCAGAATTAAGCTGTAAATCTCTGATAGACTCTATATCTTTTTACGTGATACTATTGCTGTTATTCACTAATGATATCACTATATCTATGAATTTAGATCCTGGTATACATATAGGTAGTACTTGGTTTCTTTTTAAAACCGGGTGTCACTACGGGAAACAGTAAAGTTGCCGAGTATTTTATGTTCACCGAGTGCATTATCTCGGGCACTTGGCAAAGGCGGTGTTTGCCGAGTGTCTCCGTGAAAACACTTGGCAAACATTATACACTCGGCGAAAATCCTATTTGCCGAGTGTCAAACAAAAAACACTCGGCATACTCGCAGCCGACACTCGGCAACTCTTAACCACGTGACCGGCACGTGTGGTGTTCGTTAGGGGTGTGCTGGATGTTAGTTGTTTGCCGAGTATCCGCCGTCAACACTCAGCAAAGATGAAGATTTACCGAGTGTTTAATGGGACACTCAGCAAATACTAAATAGTTGCCGAGTGTTTTTTGCGACACTCGGCAAAACCAAAACAATTTTTCCCTCCTCCACCCTCCAAACTTTTTGTACTCCCCACATATGACATTTGGCACTGCATGTTAGAAGGTGGTCTATTTCTTGACCTGTTTGCTATATTTAATGAATTAATTTCATTTAGAGTAATTTGTTGATTTAAGTCAAATTTGAACTGCATGTGATTGGAATAATGGAATAATATGAGTGGAAAAATCATATTCATGTTAATGAGTCCAAATTGAGGTCTCATCCGGGAAATGAAAAGAAATTTCGGACATTTTGTTAAGAAAACACGACCACGAACGTGTGGCCGAATGAATTTTTAATTCTCAAAAATACAAACGAAGTTTGAAAATCACGAGATTTGTCAAGGTGCTATGATTTCATATGTGGAGGCTGTGGTAAAAAATTGAGAAGGTTTCGCACAAATTTTGACATATGATGCTTAGAAATCGAAGCATCTCCGGAGAGGATTCGTAGAAGTTGGAAGGATCCGGTAAGATTTTGAGTCGAATCGATCCTTGAATTTGTCATTGAGTTCAAAATTTTTTTATAGGCCATAGACAACATAGATTGGTTCATGTCAAATTTTGGGAATTTTTCGGATCCGTTTGATAATTTTTATTTATTAATTGCAATTATATAAATTTAATAGATATAAATTCAATATGAGCTATAAATCCATGAAATAATGGAATAATATTAGTAAAAAAATGAAATACGCATTGCTTAGTGAATTTGACTAGGTTTTTGCAAAGTTTACAGACTTTAAATTACTAAAACATATTAGTGAAAGTTTACACATGAAATATAAGCGTACTTTCCCGAGTGTCGCATCGAGGCACTTGGCAAAGGAGTGCTTTGCCGAGTGTCAAGCCTAGGACACTCGGCAAACATTTCCACGGGTCCACTTCCCAGCGATGGTACGGTTAGAAAATCCGAAAAAAATAAAAAAGGCCTTTGCCGAGTGCCCGCGATCTAGCACTCGGCAAAGCCTGGAAAATCCGAAAAAAATTAAAAAAGGCCTTTGCTGAGTGCCCGCGATCTAGCACTCGGCAAATCCTGGTAGGATGAATTAGAAATTAGAAAAGGTAGAGGTGGTAGGATGAATTAGAAATTAGAAAAGGATAGGAAAGAATGTTTGACTTGGCAATTTAAGGTATAAGAACCGTATGTGGATGTCGTCCATCGTGCCGTTGCGTTGTTGTAGATGTGATTGTCGGCCATTGAGCCGTTTTTGATGCAGGTTATGGAAACCTCCCCGTGCAGGGGAGGTGCTGTCGAAATTTTAACTTGACAGTAGTATGTTCTTTTTTTTTCAGGTGAGCATACGTTACCATCCTCAAGTCGTCACTTTGCAGGATAGCAAGGTGAGGCATCCTACACCTCTCTTTCTGTATGATGTTCGTATATCACGAACCTAGTTAGGCGTCTCCCGTTCGAAAGAGATACGGTTGGAAATATGCAGATTTTTGCATATCTATAACAGTATCTGTTTCGAATTGTCCACATTTTTGGACAACCCGAGGATGTGTAGGTGGGTTTAGTATCCATGGTCTATTCCGATCCGAGATAGAGTTTCGGCAACACCTCCATGGTGTTCTCCAGATTCTAATCTCCCATCTCGAATCGGGTTTGTAGAATAGTGTGGAGGTGCTGCTGAAATTCTATCTCGGGTCGGAGTAGACCATGGATACTAAACCCACCTACACATCCTCGGGTGGGATTAGGACCTATCTTCACCTAATAAACAATATAGGAACATGTAGATGCAATGTGATTTTTGTATTATTCACTTATATGCTAGAGGATGGAGGATCATCAGTGGATGTACACGGGCTGCACTAGTTAGAATACGTTGACCAATGAATGGATTGACAAGACAGATGCTTTCTTGGAATGGGCGTTTGCAAGTGTCAAAGGAGCTAGATCGACTTGGTGTCCGTGTAGCAAATGTGGAAACATGCGTCGGCAAACCAAGCTAGACATGGGCAAACATCTTGAGAAGAGCGGATTTACATCAGACTACACCAGGTGGATCTACCATGGTGAATCCGATCATGGGAGAGAGGAGGTCTTGAGACAACGCATCAAGGAATATGATGGTGATGCCAGAGTGGGAGACATGTTAAATGACTATCATGAAGCACACTTCGATGAAGCACGTAGGGAGGAGGAGCCAGAGGCTACTGCAAAGGCTTATTACGAAATGTTGTCTGCGGCACAGCAACCCCTTCACGGCCATACCAAGGTTTCTCAACTAGATGCCATTGCACGCCTAATGGCTGTGAGGTCTCAGTTTAGCTTGAGTCGAGACGCGTTTGATATTATGTTGACAGTTTTTGGAAGCCTGCTCCCGGTTGATCACATTTTGCCAAAGAGCATATATGAGGTATAGAAACTCCTTCGTGCACTTAAGATGCCATACGAGCATATACATGCTTGCCCGAAGGGATGCATCTTATTTAGGAAAGAGTATGCGGAAGCAAAGTACTGTGTGAAGTGCGAATCATTTAGATTTCTGGAGATAGACTCTGGTGATGGTCAGAAGAAGCAGCTCACAATTCCCGTGAAGGTTCTATGGTATCTTCCTTTCATACCGAGGATCCAATGGCTTTACATGACTGAAGAATCCGTGAAACAGATGACATGGCACAAAAACGGACGTCGATATAATCCTGAGAAGCTGGTACACCCATCCGATGCTGAAACCTGGAAAAGCTTTGATGCGATTTATCCTGCGAAACCTCTAGAGGCCCGTAATGTACGCGTTGCGTTGGCAATAGATGGGTTCAATCCTTATGGAATGGGGGCCGCCCCGTACACCTGTTGGCCCATTTTCATTATCCCCCTGAATTTCCCCCCTGGCATCCTCTTTCAACGACATAATATATTCTTGTCGTTGATAATTCTAGAGCACCCGGGGAATAATATGAGTGTGTACATGGAGCCTCTGATTGATGATTTGGTCCATGCTTGGGAGAAGAGGTATGGACATATGACCGAGCTACAAAGACAAACTTCAAGATGCATGTTTGGTACCAGTACTCCCTGCATGACTTGACGGCATATGGGATTTTCTGCGAATGGTGTGTTCACGGGAAGTTCCCATGCCCAGTATGTAAAGCATCTTTGAAGTTCATTTGGTTGTCGAAGGGTGGCAAGTATTTTTCGTTCAACAAACATCGACAATTCCTCCCTCCTGACCATCCATTTAGACGAAACATCAAGAACTTTACGAAAGATGTCGTAGTTACAGACCCCGCACAGCCGATGATGATAGGGGCCGCAGTTCGTGCTTAGTTAGATGCTCTTGAGGTCAATAATGAAGAAGGTGGTTTTTTGGGATATGGCGAGCAACATGCTTGGACGTAGAAGTCGTGCTTGTGGAACCTCCCCTATTTTGATGACCTTCTTCTTCCACATAACATTGATGTAATGCACACGGAAAGAATATCGCCGAGGCAATTTTTGGTACAATCATGGACATTCCTGACAAGACAAAGGATAACGTTAAGGCTAGAGTGGATCATGGGAGGTTGTGAAACAGACCAAAGCTAAACATGGCGCCTCCAAGAGCTGGCAAGTCGTGGAGGAAGCCTAAGGCCGATTTCGTTCTGACGAGGGCCCAAAGGAGGGAGGTACTAGAATGGTTCCAAACGTTAATATTCCCTGATGGCTATGCAGCGAATTTGAAGAGGGGAGTAAATTTAGCAACTATGCGAATCAACGGGCTCAAGAGTCATGATTACCATATATGGCTTGAGCGCCTACTTCCGGTGATGGTTCGAGGCTATGTCCCTGAGCATGTGTGGTAGGTGCTAGCGGAGTTGAGCAATTTCTTCCGCCAGCTTTGTGCGAAGGAGTTATCTTGTACCGTGGTTGCAGAAATGGAAACAATGGTGCTTGTGTTGCTCTGTAAGTTGGAGAAGATCTTTCCACCAGGCTTCTTCAATCCGATGCAGCATATGATTCTACACCTCCCGTATGAAGCACGAATGGGGGGGCCTGTGCAGGGTCGTTGGTGCTATTCAATTGAGAGATGTCAAAAGGTTCTTTGAACTAAAGGTAAGAATAAGTGCAAAATTGAAGCATCCGTTACAGAGGCATACATTTTGGAGGAGGTGTCAAACTTCACATCAAAATACTACGCTGACAACCTTACTAGCGTGCATAATCCACCTCCTCGTTACAATGCCAGCGAAGATGAATTGAGCCTTAGCATTTTCCGACGGCAACTCGGAAGTGCAAGTGGTGCGACCCGCAAGACCTTGAACCATGAAGAGTGGCGCTCTATCATGCTGTATGTGTTGACCAACCTATCCGAGGTGGTGCCGTACATGATGTAAGTTCTCAACAAACTTGTTTTGAACTAGTCACCATTCTTTTGCCTAATCGCATATTTCTCATTGCTACAGGCAATTTCATCGTCAATTCTGGTGTAAATCAAGGCAACCGTACCCGCACGAAGCTGAGACTCTTCTCAAAGAGGGTGCGGGAAATGGAATGCCCGATTTCATTTCTTGGTTCAAACAGAAGGTACAATCCAATTTCATCGTCAATTCTCGTACATACGATTAATATAACGAACCGCCTTGCTTGAACTTGCAAGGCCGAACTGATGCGTCTATGAATGTCGAGTTGAGACATGTTGCCGATGGCTGTGACTATAGGGTCAGGTTATTTGCCGGTTATGACGTCAACGGATATCGTTTTCACACAACAAGGCACGAGCAGAGTCGGCCCAATCGAAGAACCACAAATACCGGAGTTTTCACGACAGGCTCTGATGGGGTCGAGTACTACGGAAGAATTCGAACTAACTTTTCATGGTTGCAAACCTCTTAATCCAGTCATATTCAAATGCCATTGGTCTGATCCATCTGTCGTGAGACGGGCCCCTAATCTTGGGCTAGTCAAAATTCGACAATCATCCATGTTACCAGGAGATGATGTCTATATTGTGGCTTAACAGGCCACAAATTTATTATTTGTCATACCCGTGCCAAACCGACAGTTGTCTTAAGGGTTGGGATGTTGTGTACAAGGTATCGCCACACGGTAAGCTACCTGTACCAAACAATGAAGATTACAATATAGACCCCAACACGTACGAAGGAGAGTTATTCCAAGAAGATGGGCTCGAAGGGAGTTTTGTGATAGATTTAACCGAAGCGATTGGAATGGAAGTAGACAACGAAAGGGTTGCTGAAGAGGATGCTGGAGATGAGGTTCAGAATGTGAAGGACTTAGAATTACAGTTAGCTAATGACAGTGATGATGACATTCCTCCTTCGGAGCATGGGCTTGACTATATCGACACGCGTGATAGTGATGATGAGATTTATGATCCAGCTAATCCCAATCATGATGATTATATATAATACATGTATGAGTCGTACTAATTTATTTATAATTTGCATATCTTTCTAATTATGTTTTGTTTATCTATGCTGATTGGTTCACTCTTTTTAATTGTAGGTCATTGAGCAATGGTGGGCGATATGAGGAAGCTCACCTCGATTTGCGAGAGACTGGCCGCTACAGGGACTAGTTCAGGGTCAGGGTCACGTTCAGGGAGCGGTCGAGGGAGGCGTCGAGGTAGGCCTCGATGCAGGGTTGAGGAGGAGGAGGAGGTGGTGGTCCAGAGGCCTCGAGGGAAGGGTAAAGCGGTGAGGCCCCCATCGCCTGAACCTAAGGTGGAGGAGGAGGAGGAGGAGGAGGAGGAAAAGGAGCTACCTTCCACACACGCCTCTGGGGATGACGAGTAGGAGGAGGAGGAGCAGCAAGAATAGGAGGGGGACGGGGAGGCAGGGGATGCCCAGTCCAAGATATGGTTGCGAGGTCCCTCATCCCTCCCGAAGCGTCCGATACCTGAGCATTTACGCCCGCTGATTAAACCGATTGGGACCAAGTAACTTTAAATATTCTCAATAATGTTCTTATGTTGAAAGTTATAAAAACTAATAATTTATATTAATCACTTGTGCAGGAGTTGGATTAAGCTCAGTGGGGGTGGCCACAACCGTAAGGCCAACGGGATCCTTGGCCTTTTGTGCAGGGTTCACTTCCCTGGCTTGGTGGTGTACGCCGGACCGCAGCAGCCGGCCTACATGTGGGATCACTACATCGCCACCCCCGACGTTCCTGATTGTCAACAGAGGAGATTCCCCAACATAGCAGAGTGGGTGAAGGCCAAGCTGTGGGTAAGTACTCCTCGCACTACATTGCTCAATACATCACCTACGTTCGACATTCTTGAAATAATAACTGTATACATCGCGTCTATATGCAGGATTTCTATAGATGCCAGGAGGGATTCGAGGCCAAGGCGAATGCCGTCTCTGATCTAGCCGCCAAGAAGCTCGTGAAGGACATGCATTACGAGGCGCGCATCCAGGCCATCATCAAATTCTACGCTCAATACAGACAGATGAAGGTTAGAAAAGAGGAGGCAAGGACAATGAACCTGACCAAGGACCAATTCATGAGGGTAAGTAAAGAACGTTGATACTTACTTTATTTAAGATTAATTAGGCTCAATTTCTTTTTTCATATGTCACACGCTTGATGATGTAGGTGCCTCTGTGGTGGTGCCGTGCGCATATCCGGTGCTGGGAGATGATGGTGGACGTGTGGTTGGATAACCACCTTACTTGCTGGCAGCGGCATTTGCAGATGCTGACTACACCACACCATCAAGGCAGCCTAAGTCTTGATGAAAATAGAGAAAAATGGGTATGCAACTTCAATTCTTTATTCTAACGTTCAATTCTGCATAATTCCTAATCATTTTGTATTTTTTTGCCGCAGTTGTCGTCACATGATGGCCGACCTTGCTCCCAGCTCAAGGCATGGATCCTCTCCAAAAAGGGCAAGACGACGGTCGATATCTATTTCGACCCGGACGACCCGTCCGAGGCGTACAGCCATCCTAGCATACACAGTCGCGTCACCGAGTATACAGCGATGGCTAGGGAGGTTCACGGGCCAGACTTCGATCCGAGCTCCGAGGACATTGATGGAGTAATCGTGATGAGGGTGGGAGGAGGCAAAAAGCATGGCCGATATTGGATTGGCGACGGTGTAATCGACACGGCCTCTACTCCCACTCTCTCCCAGATCCGAGCAAGGAGCACGGACTCGAGCTCGGCGATACGGCCACGACCCACCACTGCATAGTTCCAGATGGAGGCTCTCCAGGTTCTTTCTCTCCCATTCATCATTCGTTTGTTGTTATACTTTAGCTTTGCATTATAACATTGCAATGAAATACTGTAGACCCAGGTGGAAGCAGCAAGGAAGCAACAAGAGGAGATGGCGGCGCAGATGGAGGAGATGCGGCAGAGGATGTAGGAAGAAAATCGGATGAGGATGGACCAGATGTTCCAGTACATGCAGAATTTTGCTTCGAGCATGGGTCAATCTTTGCCTCCGCCACCGATGCTGTTCCCTCCGCCTCAGCCACCCACAACTACTCCTGTGAGTCACTTGACACATTGTGCTTAAGATTGAATACTTTAATTTTGACAACTTTAGATGTTAGCTCAGAATGTCCTATCCTATGTGCAGAATCAATCGGTGGCTTCGAATAATGAAGATCAAGATTTATCACAGTGGTCTCCTTGGCCTCCACGGAACTAGACTTAGTTGTGAACTTGGATGAAACTTAGTTGTGACTTGAACTAGGATTTATGGATTGTTTCATGCTTATGTTGGATTATGCCTGTGATGTTTATGAATAATGCTTGTAATGGTGGTTGTGAATTATGCCTGTGATTGTTTATTACAAATGCCTGTGATGATTGTATTGTGAATTGAGAGGGGTCGTTATACATGACAAAACGGGTAAAAAAGGGGATACTGTCCACTTTGCTGAGTGTTACACTCGGCAAAGCCCCTATTTGCCGAGTGTTTTGGCCACTTTGCCGAGTGTTACACTCGGCAAAGCCCCTATTTGCCGAGTGTTTTGGCTTTAACACTCGGCAAAGTGGCCAGTTGCACCACCTCCTGTCTCTTGTTTGCCAAGTGTTTGGGCTAACACTCGGCAAAGGTCTACGTATTTGCCGACTGTCATGACCATGACACTCGGCAAAGGTCCACGTATTTGCCGAGTGCCAAGGCGCCGACACTCGGCAAATAGCCTCGAGTTTGCCGTGTGCCTCAAGGCCGACACTCGGCAAAGGTACACATTTTTGCCGAGTGTCTGCCATCTGGCACTCGGCAAACGCGCCGTTAACCTGAACGCCGTCACCGCCGTTGTCGCCGAGTGTGTTTTTGGCCGTCGGCAAAACGTTTGCCGAGTGCACAAGGTTTGACACTTGGCAAACATCTGTTTGCTGACATAAAATTTGTCGTGTGCCATATGCCGAGTGTTACACTCGGCAAACTGTTTGCCGAGTATTTTTGGGTCTTCGCCGAATGCCTGTGGCACTCAGCAACTTTACTGTTTCCCGTAGTGTGTGACAGTTTTCTTGTAGTGAAAACCATGCATTCATGCTAAATGAGTATTTTAAAAATTATCTTTCTTCTAGTATTCCTTGAACTGAAATATTCAAATATATATATCTTAATATATAATAGGACCGTCCTTGTTTCCGGTGGCGCACTTTCTCTGATAGAAACATGTGCATCAAATGCTGCTGCAAATAGGTGTGCAGCTAACTGCCACCTACTTGCAATGAATAATTCTGATTATTTCATTCTACCTTAGACATAAACCCATCTAGGTTTGTTCTAAATAAAACCCTTTCAACTTTGAAAACTTATTATAGACTGGCAACACAGAATCGATACTACTAGATATATCACAAAAATACTTTCATACTATACAAGCGTACACTACTCCACAATGCCTTATCACCACCGGCTCTCAAGTGCCCTTCACCGCCGGTTTTGGATCCCTCGCATGAAAGATGGGAGTGATAGGGTATCCCATCACCGCCGGTTCTGACACCGCCTGTTTTAAAACCGGCGGTGAGACCCTTCCCAAAAAACCAAAAAAAGGCCAATCCCAGCCCCACCGCCCCGCCGCCCCACCGAGCGCCGCCGCCACCGGAGCCTCGACGCCCCACCATGTGCCCCTCGACCAGAGAGAGGGGGAGAGAGAGAGAGAAAGAGAGAGAGAGAGGGAGGTGGCTTACCCACGTCAGCCAGCTGCGCCGCTGGTCCTCATCCGTCGTCACCGCCGCGCCTCGACCCCTACACCGGCCAGATCTGGGTAGGGAGGAGAGAGGCAAGTCTGGGCGGCCACCCTGCGCCACTGCCGCTCCCCCACGTGCCACTCTGCGCCACCGAGCCTCGAGTCTTGCTCCCACACCTTGTCCTGCCGCCACTCCCCACTGCCAGCGAGGGGCGAGCGGAGGGGGGAGGGGAGGGAGCAGAAGAGGGGGGATCTGGCCGACAAGGAGGGTGCAGCGGAGAGAAGAGGGCGGCTTGAGAGAGAGAGGGTGTGCAAGATGGGGGTCGGGCGGTGCACCGGGGGGGGGGGGATGGCATGGGCCGGACACGAGTTATTTTCAAAATTGAAGTTGTTGAAAATTTTGTATTACGAGCCAGCGGTGATACTGGTAATAGTCTCACCGCCGGCTCGTAATACAAACCAACGGTGATGGTAATTTTCACTGCCGGTTTTCACCTCCTACAGCTCCATTTCCTTTGCAACCGGCGGTGATAAAGTATCACCACCAGTTTATGTAAAATTGTTTGTGATAACTCGTCTCGCATGGCTCGTCCTGTAGTAGTGGCAGGTGTACTGCAACATAAAAAGTCAATAGATAAAACATCAGAAGCTAGATATTGCAACATTTGAACATCTCAAAACCCATCACGCAGACCTCTATTACGTGGATAGGCTTGTGCCACATCTCATAAAACATTAGATATTGCAACATTTAAACATCTCAAAACCCATCATGCAAACCTCTATTACGTGGATAGGCTTGTGCCACATCTCCCATCCGAAGCGAGATGCGCGTCCGGACGCCCGTGACGATGTATATAAAGCACCCCTTGTGCAGCTGCTCTCTGGATCCAAACATAGAAGAGACACCGTAACGCTAGAAAGAATGGGTGACCACAGTGCCAGCCCCGTCTCACCACCGCCATTGCCCATGCTTTCAATAGACACTCGTGGAGTTGGGGCAACCGGCGAAGCGGACGATGAGCCCCTGAGCCCCACGGCACAATTGTACGGCGATTTCTGTATCGTCGCCGTCGTCGGCCTCGCTGCGCCCATCGACATTGAACTGGCTCGCGCCGGCCTCGAGGTCACCCTCGTGCGGCACCCTCGCTTCTGCAGCATCCATGTAAGTCTTTGAGCATGTACTCCGTATTTAAAAAAACTTTGAAACGTTAACTAAACGTCGTTTCAAATGGAAATTCTCCCACTTATAGAGTTTATTGCAACAAAAACCAAAGCCCAGGTTACCAATAGTGGTACACAAGATGACGAAGTGAACTTGAGCAGGTGACAGACGGGCCAGAGCATCGATGGGTCCGGACGCCGGTGAACCTGGACGACCACATTATCGTCCCGGACCTTGACCCCGCCGCCATCGCCGCCGACCCCGACAAGGTCCTGGAGGACTACGTGTCCTCCCTGTCCACGCTCCCCATGGACAAGTCACGGCCGCTGTGGGAGCTCCACATCCTGGACTTCCCGACCTCCGAAGCGGCGTCGGCCGCCGTGTTCCGCATCAACCACGCCCTCGGCGACGGCACGTCGCTGATCTCCCTGCTCCTGGCGTGCACGCGGAGTGCCACCGACCCCAAGACCCTGCCGGTGATGCCGTCGGCCATGCCGCCGCCCGCGCGACTCAAGGGGCGGCGCCGCGTCTACGGGGCCTCGCCGCCACCGGCGAGGTCGGCGGGCGCCATGGCGTTCGTCGCCTGGGTCCTGTCCTGCGTCCTGCTCGCCTGGCACACCATCGTGGACGTCGTGAGCTTCGCCGCCTTGGCGCTGGACCTCGTCAGGGACCCGCGCACGGTGTTCACGGCCGTGAAGGGCGTCGAGTTCAGGCGCAAGCGCTTAGTCAGCCGCGGTCTCAGCCTCGACGACGTCAAGCATGTAAAGAACGTCCTCGGCTGCGTACGTGACGTTAACCTTTCCATGAATTGCTCTCAATATCTAAATAATATTTACTTATATGTTATATAAAGTTTTCATGATTTATTGGAGGTCACATCTTATATAAAGTTCACTTAATATCTCAATGAACTGATGCGCAGACAGTAAATGACGTGTTAGTCGGAGTGACATCAGCTGCGCTATCCCGGTATTACTTCCGAAAGTCCGGTGAGTGTGACACTCTTACTACTCAATCAGTTGTGAACAGCTGGGAGTTAGAGTTGTTTCTCCTGTGTTGATGTGTATTTATAGGAAAATTGATCAATGTTCCTTGCATTCCTATAGGCGACGATGCCACCAAGAAAGATGTGTGCTTGAGATCACTCCTAATGGTGAATGTAAGGTCAACACCTGGCATACAAGTAAGCCAAAAGTTCTTGAAAATATTTTTTTACAAAATTTCAAATTACAACACCTTTTGGCTTCCGATTACTATGTGCATATATTAATATCTTTTTGTTTCTTTAGGAGTTAGCGCAGATGATGGAACCTAGCAAGCATAATGGTGTAAAATGGGGAAATCCAGTGGGGCAAATCATACTCCCGTTCTACATTGCTATGTATGATGACCCTCTTGAATATGTCCGCAAAGCAAAGAAGGTTGTAGATAGGAAAAAACATTCACTAGAGGTAATCGTCACGCATGGAATTGGAAAAAGGGGCACTGAACTTTTTGGCACCAAGGTACAAATCCTATATCGACCTCTTCTTTTTGGTGAACCTAGCAGTATGTTTTCTTATTAATTAAGCAATCTTAATTAAGCCAAGAAAGATGTTTGATTGGGATATCAATACGAGATGCTCAACTCAACAACCCAGAGCACCTCACCTCATCCTAACTGACTTTATTAATAACATGAAAGGGTGGGTGGGTGAGCATTGGTGTGCAACGTGTGCGTGAGCATGTGTACATAAGATAATGTGTTTTGTTAGAAAAAGAAGATATAGTGTCATCATACGATAAATTATTCCTGATTGCTATATACAGACACTACTAAAATTTATCCTGATTGCTACAGACACTACTAGAGAATTGACATTTAGTACCTATCAGTAACCCCCTTTAGTATCATTACACGATAAATTGTTTCTGATTCCTCACTGTATCTCCCAGTTTTCCCACCATCTTCTACATGGGTGCTCGATGCCCAAATTTCATCAAATTGTAGCAAAATTTAATTTAAAAATAAATTCATTGACCGATCAAACAACTGAATCCTTGTGTGAAATTTCAAAAATTTTCCTTACACGTAGCTTGTTGCAGGTTTCAGGTGCTATCTTCCATCGTATGGTATCTAATACCACAGTGGCGTTCTCCAACATGATTGGTCCAGTTGAGCAAGTAGAGTTTTATGGGCACCGGGTTGTCTACATTGCACCTAGCGTATGTGGGAACACATCGGTATGAATTAAACCGGACCATGCTCCTTTATGTAGTATATATGTAACTAAATTTTAGGAATTTTATAATGTATGAGCTGTCATTTTCGTATGTTATAATATAGGAGTCAAGTTCAATGCTTGCCATAAAGTGATCATCATTGTGCAGATATATATTATCATATATATAAATTTGTACATCTGAAAATGAATTAATATTCAGAGTTTGACATCACGTACTTGACCGCAAGAATTAAAAATTGCCTTATGATCGAAAAAGAGCGGAGGAAGTATATGCATATACAAGAACTTCTAATTCTACACAGTCCAGTAGAATGGTAGTTAAATATGCACACATTGGTAACGTTTGATCATTTGTTGTTTCCCTTTGTTAAATATGTGCAGGCACTTACTATCCATTGGCAAAGCTACGCCGACACCATCAGGGTTGTGCTTGCAGTGGATGACTCACAATTTCCAGATTGTCATCACCTTCTAGATGACTTCGCTGAGTCCCTGAAACTAATTAGAGAAGCAGCATCAGCGCACTACCAGGAAGCGGGAAACTCCTGACGGCCAAAAACCGTCAGGGAACACCCCGAAACCGTCAAGAACTCACCGACAGGAGCCCATAGTCAGGAAAGGTCCATTTCTCCTGTCCGTTGGCTGACAGGAATCATTTCCTGACGGCAGTTCCTGACGGCCGTCCTGAGGGAGTTCCTGCGGCCGTCCTGAGGAACCAATTAATACAGATTAAAAAAAATATAATATACACATGCAGATCGGCACCAGTAACAATTTCTTAGCTTCACCAAAATCAATACCTGATAGTTCTATATACATGCCCACAAGAACTATTTGTTCAGATATATCAGATTGAGGCCTTGTTTAGTTCCTAATTTGGGAGTGCCAAAATTGGGATTTTGCCATAAATGCGCAAGTGTAGCATTTTGTTTATATTTGTGAATTATTGTCCAAACATTGACTAATTAGGCTCAAAAGATTTGTCTCGCAAAGTACAAGAAAACTGTGCAATTAGTTTTTGATTTCATCTACATTTAATACTCCATGCATGTACAGCAAGTTTGATGTGATGGGGAATCTTCTTTTTGCATAGTGTCAAAGTTGGGATTTTGGGGGGAACTAAACAGGCCGTGAAATCTATCAAACTATTGGAGTTCTCCACTAAATACACATCCTTTTATATAAAGAGAACTTGATATGACAGACTGCTTTAAATTCAACTCCTTGTGTACATGAGCACATAACTCCCTATACTTAGTTATCTCACTGCTGGGGAAAGCGCTTCGGTACGAGTTCCTAACCCCCGTTTAGTACCGGTTGTGCAACCGATATTGCTACTTCAGCACTAAAGGGGGGGGTCTTTAGTACCGGATCAAATAACCAGTACTAAACGGGTATTAAGAAATAAAAAAGAAATCCAAACGGCCGCCCGGCCTGCATCCCACCAGCCGCGCCTGGCTGCCCGCCACCGGCCGCCGCCCCGCCGGCCGCCGACATCCGCGGCCCTGCCGGATCCAGACGGCTGCTCGCCTCCACGCCACCGAGGCTGAGCTCACCGTCGCAGCTGCAGCTTGCAGCCAGCCCACCGTCCGCGCCCGCCGTCACTACCGTCGCACCTCGTCCCGCCGATGCTCTCTACTATAAGTGAGGGGCGAGTGGAGGGGAAAGGGGAGGGGCAGCAAAGGGGCGGAGGGTGGTAGCTAGGGGCTGAGAGTGAGAGAGGGAGTGCTAGTAGGAGAGGAGGGATGGAGGGAGAAGGCTGGTGGCAGGAGAGGGAGGGGGAAGGTGGCGGGAGAGGGGGCGATGGCAGGAGACGGAGGGGGCGATGGTAGGAGAGAAAGGGGAGAGAGGGGGGCGGATAGGAGAGGGAGAGGGTGAGGCTTGGGGAGCTGAGAGTAGAGGGAGAGGGTGGAGAGGAGAGGGAAAGGGTGAGGCCAAGCAGAGGGGGCCGGGAGATGAGATATGGGTGAGGCCAGGTGGAGGATATAGGACCTGATTTGTGGGTGACCCCCTTAGTATCGGTTGGAGGCTCCAACCGGTACTAAAGGTCACCCATTAGTACCAGGTGGAACCTCCACCCGGCACCCACCCGGCACTAATAGGTGACCTTTAGTACCGGTGGGAGCTCCCAACCGGTACTAACCGGTACTAAAGGGGGACCTAGCCGTTAGACCCGGTACTATATTAGTACCAAGTGAAAAACTAACCGGTACTTAAGTTAAGTGTTAGGACTAATGGACTAATGCTTAGTTTTTTGGTAGTGGTTGGAAACGGCTCAATAATTCAGAGGCGAGGAGAGGAGGCAGCTCACGTAACGACTCAGTTGGAGTCTTAAATGCAAGTTAGTACATGTCGCACTCAGTCACTATACGATCTTATCTTGATGATCATGCAATAATATATAATAGCACCGTCACAGTCAAGTTGCTGATATGGTGTGGAAGCAAGAGGCAGCTGTCCCAGCACCTCAGACTTAACGCACCATATCTTAGCGCCAAGTGGGCCGGCACTCGTGTTCCACGCGCACCAGCAACCCAAGGCAAGCTGTGATGTGGCCAGCAGTTGATCATCAGATGCCTGAGACCACGAAAAGGACACTTAGAAAGGTACCATATGTTGCACTTGTAAAATGGCCAGTAGACGTGTGCAGAACTAGAAAACAACTTACTTGATGCACGATGTCTAATAGTGCTCACTGGGCCCGCACTCGTGTTCCACGCGCACTAGCAGTGGCTACTAGGTGAGCATGGAGATCTCCTACTATTGTTGCTAGCTCAATTATTCTTTTTTCCTAATTAGTGATCCGCAAACGTGATCCCAAATTTTTATTTTTCCTTGAATTGCGGGTGGTCCATGTATAGGCCCTCTCGATTATTGGACAAGTGGATCCCGAGCTGCTTCAGGTGACGCGTCCCATCATCAAGGGGCTGATTGGTTTGCTGTACTCAGCTTGGCCAGGCTTGCTCGGGTGCTAGATTTGTAAAATCAGAGGGCAATAAGGAAAGCGTGTCTTACCCCGTTAGGAGCCGCACTTCGTGTTTATATGGGTGCACAATCGGCACAAGATTTACACGAGTAACAACCTAGGAGAGCTGGCCAAAGAGTCCTAGTTACAACAACCAAATCTATCTACAACAAGACTCTTTGGTCAATACTTATCAGGTTGTTACAATATGAGAAGTTGAGATTGACTTTGAAATTCTCCATCAGCCGCACGGATAGTGCCTTAGTGAAGCCGTCTGCTACTTGATCTTTGGAAGAAACAAAATCAATATCCAACAATTTTTGTTTCACACAATCTCTCACAAAGTGATAATCAACTTCAATATGTTTTGTTCTGGCATGAAACATCGGATTACTTGACAAATATTTTGCTTCCAAATTATCGCACCATAATTTCGCAGCTCGTGGACTATCAACTCCAAGTTCTCTCAATAAAGTTTGTATCCATATAATTTTTGCCGTGGCATTAGCAATAGCCTTGTACTCAGATTCTGTACTAGACCGAGACACAGTGGACTGTTTGTGTGCACTCCATGAAACCAAATTAGATTCCAAGAACACTGCAAAACCCCCTGTAGACTTTCTGTCATCCAGGCTGCCGGCCCAGCCAGCGTCCAAGAAAGCACTAACCAATGTAGACGACGATCTATGTATTTCTAGTCCAAGTCTCATACATTGCTTTATATATCTCAAGATTCTCTTTACTGCCTCCAAATGAACCATAGTAGGAGCATGAAGGAATTGATACACCTTATTGATAGAGAAAGCAATATCAGGTCTTGTGAGAGTTAGATACTGCAGAGCTCCAACAATACTTCTATATCTTGTAGCATCATTAGCACCTAATAATGTTCCTTCATGCAAGGATAAGTTTGCACTAGTTGACGGGGTGTACTGACCAGTTTGCAATCTGCCATCCCAACCGTCTTTAGCAAATCGGATGCATACTTGTCTTGAGTAAGTACAATACCATCATGTACCTTATTTACTTCAATACCGAGGAAATAATGAAGATTGCCAAGATCCTTGAGAGCAAATTCTTCCTTGAGATCATTAAGCAAAGCCGTTGTTGCCTTTTCCATTGAACTTGCAACAATTATATCATCTACATAGACCAACACAAATATAGTGATGCCTCCCTTTCTAAAGTAAAACAATGACATATATATATAATAATGATTTTTCATGTACACGTTTTTCCATTCAAATTAGCTTTACAGTATTATTTTTATTACAATCAATATTAGGAGAGTAGTGACTAATGTGTACTTCTATCATTCTTAATTTCTAACTTGAACAGCTGGGAGTTAGAGTTGTTTCTCCTGTGTTGATGTGTATTTATAGGAAAATTGCACTGGTAGAAAACTGAGCATTAGTCCCGGTTGGTAAGGGTCATATCTCTCGGATATCCATCCGGGATAAACCAACCGGGACAAAAGGGGGGAGGTCTTTAGTCCCGGGTATTTTAACCGGGAGTAAAGGACCCCCTTTAGTCCCGGTTGGTGTCACCAACCGGGACTAAAGGGGGTCCCTTTAGTCCCGGTTGGATTTACCAACCGGGACTAAAGGGGTCCCCTTTAGTCCCGGCTCAATTCCAACCGGGACTAAATTGCGCTTGCATGGCACTGGTGACGCCTGAATTTTTCATGCATGCATCACGTATACGTATAGTAGTACCGCGGCCCTTTTAATTTGTTAACCTTGTAGTTAAGATTTTTTTAGAATGAATTAAATCAACTAGTATTTAAACGAATGGGATTTGTAATTATACAACTACTATATATATACACAATCCTTATACACAATTCATATACACAATTCAACTAGCTTAATTAGTACAAATCGATCATATATACAAATAAATCAAAGTATCTTCCTACGATCTTCCCGTCGTGGTGTTGCTGAGAGGAGTGTCTAATTGTCGTCCATCGTAATAAAATTCTCCTCTTGGATTTACCACCTCGTCCATTATGAATCCAATGAGACCTTCACATATTGCCGCTACTCTTTCTTCCTTCAAGAGTCCTTGTTGAATATTTAACATCTATAATTTGGAAATTTGTGAATGTTACATGAACAAATACATATAAGGAGCTAGAAAATAATTAACTAGTAATATATTTATTTTACGTACTTTAAAGTTGTGCGGCGTCATCTTCGGTCCCTTGGGTCCCAAAAAACTGTGCATGTGCTCACAGATGTAGTAGCCACATAGGTTATTCCCGGGTTCCTGTCTTAAGCACTTCAGTGCGGAAAAAAAATAAGTTATGAAATATTCGTGTTATACAATGTAATAAATGTGCAGACTTCATACGTACCGGGAAGTCTGTGTTCCATGTAAGATCTTCTTTGAATGGACCTTTGTGTGTCCTTATGAATTGTTTCCATACGCTGCGGATTAGAATAATGAATGACATAGTGTAATAGGGATAAAATTTAGGAAATAAATTTTTGCATATAGATAAAGGTCCAGAATTATTACAAGCCTAGCATGTCTTGCAATTCTTGGTAGTCCACCGGATCTTTCCGTAACGAATCAAAGACAGTGACGTGGCTTCTTTCAGGCTCAATTATAATAAGGATCCAGTGGAAGCTGCGTGCGTAAAATGTTCATGCATATTAGAGCTAACTAACATGTAGAGATAAGGAAAAAGACATCGAAAGTAGACGGTATACACACACTTACTTGAAGTTGTATGGAAGTAGTATGAAATCCTTGAATGTTTGTTTGTGTAGGAAATTGTATATTTCGGCAAAGGTTTTTTCCGGCGCTAATTGTATCTGTTGTTGGTTAACTATAGATGGATCCATGAAGCCTACATGTAGGTACGCCTCTCGGCGGCATGTCTGAATTAGCATCCTACATGAAATGGAAGATGAAGTTACTACGGTGACGCACGCCAAAATTTACATGTAGAGATAATAAACGGACACTTACAGAATCCAAGCGCTGATCAGAGAGACGTCCAGGGCATCATGATGGTACACTTCGTATATATCCTTGAAGTCTAGCCACAGCACTTTCTCCCCTTCACCGTGAAAATCTATCGGTTTTACCTTCATGCCGATCATCTCCCTCGATTTGGCGGATGCCGTCATGTACCATTGATGGAATTCGTACATCTTTGTTGACAGCTTCCGTACCATTGCCGGCTTCACTAGAGGCTTGCCTAGCTCAGAAGGCCATCTCGGCTCAGGGGGCGGTGCAGTTGGCGTCTCGACTTGCCCTATGCATTCATCAAGTCCCAGACCTGTTTCTTCCATGAACTTCAATATATTTTCTTGTTGATCCAAGGGCATTGCTTTTACCCGTTGAGCATCTTTCTTTGATAAATGGCTGAGGTCGGGGACTGAACCGCTGGAGGATGATTTTCCTTTTCTTTTATCCTTTTCATCAGCCTTTACTAGAGCCCGTTCATAGTTTGACAAGAGTGGTATCCTTTTCTTGGCTCCTTCCTCCATCCTGATAAAAAAGTTTAAATCCCGCCGACTTACTGGCGGTGGCTCCATCTCCCTTGCCTTTTTTAATTCGGCTTGTTTCTTGAACCACTCACTGGCCTCTCGTTGGATTTCTGCCCACTGTTCCGCATGAGACATTGCCTCAAAGCGTTCCTTGCGAGCCACTTCAGGGTCGACCTTTGTTTTCTTCTTTCGAGGCTGTCTTTGCTTGGGAGGCGGTGCTCGTGACTTCTTGAGTGGTGCTGCAGGTTCCTTCGAGGGGGCCGCTCTTGGTGCCGGCGACGGTGATCGGGGAGGGGTGTTGTTATTGTCGTCGTCGCTCCCAGCACCAGGATGTGGTGGAGATGGAGACCTTGATATAGATGGAAGTGACGGTCCTGGAGCAGGAGATGCCGGTCTCGAGGTATGAGGAGAAGGTCGCTGCTCGGGATCTACGGGGAGCGGTCTTGAGGTCTGAGGAGATGGCTCCGTGGGGGAAATAATGATGTAGCGTTTCTTCCATAGAATGATCCCATGAAGCGCATCTGCCAATGTCTTTTCCCCGTCGCCTCCCGGGAAGTCGAGCTCTAGACCTTCATACTGGGCATCTACTATTTGCTCGACGCAGACGCTGGCGTAGCCTGTTGGAATGTCCATGCCATGACTGCTCTGCCCTGCCAGCGTTGGTAACGCACTCCCGTACGCTACCTGTACATATAGCAGAAGTAAACAAGTTGAACTCCGATCTCGAGGCCTGGATCAATTGACAAGATTGCATAAATATTATGTATAAGTATACCTTAATAGTGAGGTTGCCGACCGGTGCATGCAGCTCACATGAGGTCCGTTGCGTGATGGCATCCACGGGGAACCGTTGCTCCTCCACGGGTAACCTAGCGTCTGCGCATCGGGGACCCCTGTAGAAGCACAACTGCTCCCGAGGCGTTGAGAAGGGCTGGCGGTGTGAGGATTCGGCAGTGCTCCAGATTGCGCCAACTCCGCAACTGCGTCGGCCACCCGCTGATTGATTTCATCCATCATTCGTTGTTCTAGCATCTGCCGCCAGCTCTCCTCCATCTGTTCCTTTCTTCGCTTCCGGCTTCTGTAAGAGGCGCTGTCGCCTCGGAAAGCGAACTTCCACGGAACCACCCCGAACCCCCGGCAACGTCCTGGGTGCTCTAGATTACCGAGGGCCAATGTGAGCTCATCATTTTCTCGGTCCACCCTCAACCTCCCAGCCTTGGAATCTTCAATGTTCTTCATGAGATGTTCGGCCTTCTCACGTATTCTGTCATTGAAAATCAGCGTCCCATCCTCTTGGCTTAGGGAGCCTCCATGAGCGTAGTACCAGTTCTTTGATCGTTCGGGCCATTCAATAGTTGCAGGTATGATTCCCCGTTCGATCAGATCTTGTTCCATCTTTCTCCACTTGGGAATTGCTGAGCCATACCCACCTCGCCCCAAATGATGGTGGTAGCCCTTCTGACTAGCATTTGCAACGTTGGTCGTGATTTTTTTCACACCTTCTTCACTCCTCTTGTATTCAACAAATGCATCCCAGTGGTCCCTCAACTTGGGCCACGCGTTGAAGTCTGGAGTTTTGCCCTTCTTGATGTAGTTGGTGTCCAGCATCTTCTTGAATGTCTGGAATTGAGTAGCCATCTTCTTAAGTGTCCACGCTTTGACATCCTTCTCGCTATAATCTTCGGGGAATGTGAAATGCCTCTTCACGTCTTCCCACAGCATATTCTTTTCTGTCTCTGGAAGGGCGTACGGATTATCGCTTCTGCCCTTCCATTCTCTGATGCTGATAGGCACGTTGTCCCGGACGATTGCCCCGATTTGACTAACGTACTTCTTTGCGACTTTCTCGGGAGCAACCGGCCTGCCCTCATCTGTAACTTCGGTGATGACAAGCCTCCCTTCCATCACCTTTGTACGACCTCGGGTCTTCTGCCCTTGTGTCGATCCGGAGGGCTAACAGTTTAAGATTCGTTAATTAGTACGTACTAGTAGCGGTGGCGTGAAACAATACAAGAATGGTTGTATATACCTCGCCGGAACCTTCCGCCATGGCAAGTTGTTGCTGCGGCTGTTGCTCTTCATTCACATCGGCAGACATGTTGAGGAACATGTCCGCCTGGGTGCCCTCTTCATCCGTGTATGATAGTGGAACGTTGTCGCCACTACCATCACCAGCGATTATCTGCTCCATGATATACCTTGCGGTCTCATCGTCTGCCATTTCAACTATTGCTGCAAACATACATGGAATCATACATGACAGTCATAGAAATCGTCTTAATACAAATTTGTATATAATCACAGTTCGGAATCATACATGTATATAATGAAATCATAAAATAACATGAATCGTACAAAGTCCGGAATCTTTATACAAATTTCTATGAATTTATACAAATTTCTATGAATTTATACAAATTTCTATGAATTTCTATGAATTTCTACGAATTTCTATGAATTTCTATGAATTTCTATGAATTTCTATGAATTTATACAAATTTCTACGAATTTCTACGAATTTCTATGAATTTCTATGAATTTCTATGAATTTCTATGAATTTATACAAATTTCTACGAATTTCTATGAATTTCTACAAATTTCTACGATTTTCTATGAATTTCTACAAATTTCTACGAATTTCTACGAATTTTGACGAATTTCTACGAATTTTGACTAATTTCTACGAATTTCTACGAATTTCGACGACGGCAATAAGGGCGGCGAAGGCGGGACGGCGGCGGTCAGGGCGGCGGAGGCGGGACGGCGGCGGTCAGGGCGGCGGAGGCGGTTCACCGGAACCACGGGCGGTGCTTAAGCTACTACGTTGTGATGGGCGGCAGGACGGCGGCGATCACGGCGGCTACTCGGCGGCGATCACGACGGCTACAAGGCGACTCTCACGGTAGCTACTCGGCGGGACGGCGGCGATCACGACGGCGGGACGGTAGTTAACAACCTAACTACAAATCTAACTTAACAAACTAACTAGAAATCTAAAAATCTAACTTAACAAAATTAGAAATCTAAAAATCTAACTTAACAAAATTACAATTCCATCTAAAAAAAACAAAATTAAAAATTAAAAGAAAACGGCCAGCTCTCCCGGCGCACCGGCCGGCGCGGCAGACCTCTCGCGCGCGGGGCGGCGGCCGGGGCGGT
>NC_028457.1:35743153-35744176 GCF_000263155.2 Setaria italica | reverse complement strand
AGGGGCGACGAGGATGGAGCCGGCGACGAGGGGCGATGCAGCCGGCGCAATGGGGGACGACGACGGCGGCGCCGGCGAGAGAGGCGGACGGGCGGCGACGGGCGGAGAGCGCGGGACTTGCGAAAATTTTGCTAAGTGTGGAACTGGCGGGGGGTAGAAGGGAGTACAGTGCTTTTAACCCCCCCCCCTTTATCCCGGTTCGTAATGGCACCCGGGACAAAAGGGCCTTTTATCCCGGGTCCCGTCACCAACCGGGATAAAAGGGGGGGGCCTTTTGTCCCGGTTGCAAATGGCAACCGGGATAAAAGGGTACGTTCGGGCGGGAGACGAAACGTACCCTTTTAGGCAACCGGGATAAAAGGGGGGCCTTTTGTCCCGGTTGCTGTTAGCACCCGGGACAAAAGGTCCTTTTTCCTATTTTTCTTCTCCCGCCTGTTTTTTGGAAATGGATTTTATTTAACCTTTTCACTGCATTCCAGGATGAAAAACAAAACCTTCTCAGATTTTGTACATGCAAAAATATATTTAATTAACGAGTAAATTGACAATAAGTATGAAGTAATCATTATTTCTATACCAACTCATGTAGCCTGTAAAATATTTATTTTACTGCATTGCTGTGATCAATAAATTATTCAATTAAATTATTTGAATGCGCAGAAAAATCCATGTTAGTATGTGGTTAACAATGTTCATGTATATCTAAAAAATCTTCACCTAACAAATTTAATAACACATGAAATCATACATAGGGTAAATTACAAATTGTATCAATTAATACACAAAGGTCATGCACATTTAACGCATTACAATACAACGTTGTAAAATTTCTTCTTCACGAAAGTTCCTTGATCATGATCGCGGCGTAAGTACGGAGCCTCTTCTTTGGACAGCAGGATGCTTGGATCAACTTCAACGTCGAATGGAGGCATGCCATCAAACTGATCATAATCATCTGATTGGTCTGTTTTATCCTCAACTCCCACGATTTTTCTTTTACCTGGAAGAACTATGTGGCACTTT
>NC_028457.1:35720376-35722361 GCF_000263155.2 Setaria italica | reverse complement strand
TCAAAGTTCGATTTAGTTAAAATGCAGCTTAGAAGCTTTTAAATACTTAGAAAAATTATATAAATCAGCATATACTTAGAAAATTAATATAATTTATGAGAATAGAACTTCCTAGAAAATTAATTTAAATGCGTATATTTCAATCATGTCTATATTTGGTAGATTGTATATTTCAATTCATGTGTTATTTACGTTTGTTATTAGTAGACATTGTTATTGGTACCAGCAACATGTACTATATTTATTTATATTCCCAGACTAGCTTTCCATACTCTTCTTTGTATTAGGCAAACGAAAGAAAGATGGCATTCAAGTGTGGCTGTGTTATTATGTGCGAAAAACACTATAACTTTAAGTGAGAGTACTACACATGCATATTACTAACATGATTTGTATAGAAATTAAAATGGAATGAACACATTAGGAAGAGAAGCTCCACAGTTAAACGATGTCCAGGTAGTAGCTTTCCTAATTTTGTTTCATTATGTGCATTTTATAATCCCAGTGAGCAGGTTACTATTTTACCTGCAGTTTCTCATTGTCTTTGCCAGTTTGCTCCTACGGTCGGGTGATGCTGGCTTGGACTATGACCCTGTTGTGACGATCGCCAAGAAATTGCGGCAGTGTAGTCACTCTCTATGGAAATCATTCAAGTTTCATAGGTATTTTCATGATATCAAATGTAAGGGAGATGCTCCAACGCTCAGTCAATTGCAAAAAACAGCCATAACCTGGTACAAAAGACTTCTTTCTTTCGTTGGTACAAATTTGCAGTCCCACCATATGTAACCGCCTTTATTCTTGGGTCTGTGTGGAAAGCCATCGGAGTCGGTGAAGTGTGACAGTCAATCAGGTGGCCTAAAAATCAGGTTCAGCACTGAGAGAGAGGGTGTTGACACAAAAATTGACGGATCTAGTAGGACCCGTCAGTAAACCGGTCAGACCAGTTAGACCAAAGTGCTCATATTGTAAATTGGAGTTCATCATTGACGATAAAAATGCACATGTAGAACGTCGGATTCGGAGATCGAATGAGGGAGTTATGGGTTCGGGAAGTTCTGCGCACCTAAGCCAAATCCAAATTGGTCAGACCGGTTTGGTCTGTGTAAACCAAGTTAGGAGTTGTATTTTGACATGGGATTTATAAGGGTTTTGATCCTGATAGGGCAAGACCTCCCCTCTCTATAAATATAAAGGGCTACGGCTGATTGTATCCAATCGATCAAATAAAAATATATCTACTATTTTTTGCTTTTTTTCTTTTTCTCTTTGCCTTAACTTTTCCAATCACACCTTGCCATTCTTGTTTCGTCTCTACGGTGTCTGAGGACGCTACCGACTCTAGAATAGCTTAAGGTGCACGCACCGTGACAGGGTCCCTCTCGGACTAGCATTTGTTGGTTCTTCATCGTGCTCTCCAGCAAAACCAGTATAACCGGTCATCAAACCGGCGAGGCGCTGCAAGGAATCTCTCCGCACGCTGCACGAGTATTTGGCGCGATCCGTGCCAACAGAGAGATTACTCAAAAATAACATCAAATCAACAAGAACAGGCGGCGCCAAGATGACGCGATTACAAACACGGTAGCAATGGTAGATTGAGCACAACAATCGTTTGGTCTAATGGTCCTGAACAGACTCTACGATATACGACTAAGTTTACTCCCACTAGCTAGCAGCTAACAATCGAGCTTCTTAGTTTTCCCCGCAGCAGCCTGCCTGGTGACTCCATGCCGGGACCTCCTCCGGCCAAGCGTCGCCGGCGTCGACGTTGCGGCCGCGACCTCCTCGACGGCGTACCCTTTGGTGTAGTAGCCGTTCAGGATCCGTTCCCTCTGTTTCATGAACCGCGTCTCCATCTTATTGAGGTCCCGTTTAGTTACATTTGCTTATTTTTAGCACCCGTCAGATCCAATGTTTAGATACTAATTAGGAGTACTAAACGTAGACTATTTACAAAACCCATTACATAAGTGGGAGGCTAA
>NC_028457.1:35646989-35720276 GCF_000263155.2 Setaria italica | reverse complement strand
TCTTGCCGTTTAGCCTCCATCTATGTAATGAGTTTTGTAAATAGTCTACGTTTAATACTTCTAATTAGTATCTAAATATTCGATGTGACACCTGCTTAAAAATAAACAAAGAACCAAACGCCCTGAGTTGCCTGAATATATTGGCGATGTAGTCGTCCATCTTGTCCAAGGGAACCGGGAGGCTGCCCTTGTCAGCGAGGTTCGTCCGGGTCAGCCTCTCCTTGCTCACCTTGGGGATGGCGTCCTCGGGGAAGTAAAAGGTCTTGTAGCGGATCAGGCTGTCGATCTGGGCCTACGTCATCCGTGCCTCCTTGTTCTTCGTCTTGGTTACCTTCGTCGTCGTCGTCTTCTTGGTCGCTGCCGCCGGCGCCTTGCGCTTCCCGGTCTGGGCCGTGTCCGACGAGCTCGACATGGTTGCCTCAAGATCCAGGGGACAGCGCGCTTGAGTCTAGAGATGAGATTGTTTGGGGAACGAAGAAAGAAGCCCTCCTCCCTCTTGATTTGTAGCACCGCCGCCGACAAGTAAGTAGTGCTCGATACGGGGTCGATCGAGTTGGAGAATGGAGACCTTTTCGTGTTTTCGTAATGTTCTTTACAAACACTAAACATGCATGGTTTCCAAAAAGAATTATCTTTAGTTCTGTTGGATGATCCACGACTCATACATGGTCTCTCGCCGTCCTCCTCGCGAGACTGATGATGGTCAGATTGAGTTTGCCGCGATGGGCACCTCGATGCGCTTGTCTTCCTCCTCGACGGTTGGCTGGTCGGCGACCTTGGCCGCCTCTGTGGCCGCCGCCGGCTCGTGCCCCTTGCCCCAGAGCACGGCGTAGAGCCCCATGACGATGAGCACGGCCCCCAGCGCGGTGCCGAGGTGCAGCTCCTCGCCCAGCAGCAGCGAGCTCAGCACCGCCACCACCAGCAGCATCAGCGGGTTGAAGACGGACACGAACAGCGGGCCCCGCCGCCTCACGCACCACGCCAGCACCACCAGCATCACGCCCGACGCCAGAACGCCCGAGTACACGACGGCGAGGAGGCGGATGTTCAATCCGAGCCGCCATTGCGCGGCGTCCCTGTCGAAGAAGAGCGCGAAGGCCGCGGACTGGAGCGTGGTCATGGCGCACATGAGCGCTGTGCTGGAGTAGTGGAACCTGTACTCCTTGCTGAGCTTGGCCTGGATGATGAGCCAGAGCGCGGCGAAGAAGCAGCTGCTGACGCAGAGCAGCGAGCCCATGGCGAAGTTGGGGGCGGCCGGCGCCGGCGGCGGGGGGTGCGAGCCGGCGGCACCGGCGGCGGCGGCGCGCTGAGCGAGCGCGGCGGCGAGGTTGACGCGGCTGCGCCAGGGAGTGATGTCGGGGCCCTTGTAGAAGGTGAGCAGCATCGCGCCGCCGACGCCGAGGAAGGTGCCGGCGACCTTGGCCTGGCCCGAGAGGCTGCCGATAGCGAGCCTCTCGTAGCGGAAGGCGACGGCGAGGACGAAGGTGACGGCCGGGAGGAGGTTGGTGGTGGCAGAGGCGAAAGTGGTCGAGGTCAGCTTCATGCCGGCGATGTAGAGGTTCTGCGCCACCATGCCCCTGTGTGCAGCAGAGCGAGCATGCGTTGAATTGCTTTCAGTTCATTCACTTGGCAGCAAGAAACGCCCAAGCACCTGTGCAATGGAGCCAAGGGCTGCCCTATTGCAGTACAGGTGTGGAGAACTTTAGTAAGGGGGTGTTTGATTCTATGGACTAAAGTTTACTCCCCATCACATCGAATGTTTAGATACTAATTAGGAGAACTAAACATAAGCTAACTATAAAACCAATTGCACAGATAGAGGCTAATTCGCGAGACGAATCTATTAAGCATCACATTGTCGAATCACGGACTAATTAGGCTTAATAGATTCATCTTGCGAATTAGCCTCCATCTGTGCAATTGGTTTTATAATTAGTCTATGATTAATACTCCTAATTAGTATCTAAACATTCGATGTGATAGGGACTAAACTTTAGTCCGTGGAACCAAACACCATTTAGAAGGCAATGATTATCTCTCAGGCCTGCAAAACTTGAGCCATGCCACAAATTCCATGTACTAGTGATGAAGAAAAGTCGGGACATGGTTTGATCAAAGTCGATACAGAGATATTGATGGGTTGATATTTATTTTTGATGGAAACATATGGAACGAGCGATATAAAAGACCTTCCCAAAACCTAGCAAAACCCATGGAGGTGGCTTTCTTAATTCACCAGAGAATTCAACTGATGTTTGATGTTTGTGTTTGTTTGAGTTGTAGCTTTTGCAGCTTTTCGGAAAAAAACAGCCGCTGGTTTTTTTTAATGAAAAGCTAACAATAGCTTTTAGAGACGTTTTTAGGTTTTTTTGGATCAGAAGGCTATGTATAACTCAGAAAATGAGCTTTTCAGTTTTTCATATAATCTCAGCTTTTCTGAACTTCTAACTTTTCGAAAGCTGCACGAGAAGTTTGTTGTTCGTCAATCGAAACCGACTCCACAAACTTTGGTGTTTGAGTAGAAGCTCAAATAAACCGGTCCTTTGTTGTTTGTTGTGTGCTCGTGTGCGTGTCTTGAGTGTCTTTGTGCCATTCCTTGTTTTTGGGCCGCCCGTTCGTCTGTTGTTCGGTAAGCAATTGCGGCTATATGCATCCCTGACTTTGACTCCATGCATAGAGAGAGAGAGGGAGAGAAAATGAGAGAGACTAAGGGAACCCACCCGGTGAGGCCGCACATGAAAGACAACACCAGCACTCTCCATGTCAGCTTTGTTCGTTTGCTCCTGAAAATTCATCATAGACTAATTTAGTAAAAAGCATCAAGTAAGCCCATGCATGAGCAATGTGAGATCCTCATCAATCAGTCAAGATTTGCGTGCACATCTCAGGTAGTGCAAATTAAGACAAGTGATGTGTTCCGGAACAAGCGAGAAAAGCGACAAAAAATTAAAGAAAGGTAAACACAAGAAAGAAACTGAGATGCAGAAAATAAGGGAGTTGCTAGATCACAGGCGCCTAGTTTTTTTTTCTCATTTTTCAGGTGACCAATGAGAGCCATAAGACCCGGATCCAATCTTCGTCCATCGTCTTCAACCTTCCGCTTCCGCCCAAACTACTTCATCTCCATCTCCATCTCCACTTCTTGCCTGGTCATCCCGGAGGCTTTCTCGTCGCCTGAGCCACTCCCTTCACCGTCGCTACCCATTGTCTAAGCCCCTAGCAACCGAAACACCAAAGTCTAAGCTGTCCTCTTGAAAACTTCCTAAATTACATGCATATTATGTTTAGCAGACGCAAAAAAAATGGTAATGATACAGAACTGACATCCGAAATCTAAAAAAAATCGGACGGCTCAACATATGTTGCAATAGATAAGTATCGATGTTACAACTATTGTTTCTACATGTTTCACAGTGAATGTTTCATGAAACATAGTGTTCATGTTGCGACAGTAATTTTCTATCCCAGAGTCGAACGACGTAATCATTTTTTTGCATATTTTTTATTGTTGCAACCATAGACTTTTGACATTGCAGATATTTTTTTTGCAACGGAGCGTACGATGGGAAAATTTCCATCGAACGTCCGAGTGCTAGCAGTGCTGAAAAAAAAGAGAGAACAGCATATCCCCATCTCCGAAAACACATGATCGATCCACACATCAAGAATGAGAAAACCACATGCAAGGACAGCATGCAAATTAATCACCAAATACAAAAAAAAGCTGGAGATAGAATATATCCTAGCGAGCTAGGTTGTGTTGGACTACAAATTGACGTATGATAAATTTCTAGATTCCTTTGATTTTGATTATCACTATATATATTCATACACAAAAACCAGACGACGCGAATTAAGCAGGAGGCACGCGAGCGAGTATCATACCTCTCGATGAAATATGCGAGTGGTGTGAGGAAAGCGGTAGCGAAAAGGTAACGGTAGGCGACGAGCACCCTCAGATCCATGCCGTCGGATACAGTTAGCTTGTAGAAGATGTTGAGGCCGGCGAGGACCACCTGAAACGACACCATCGCCGCCACGGGCTTGACCGCATCGCCGGACCCGCCCATTTTGGGGGCCGGACGATGGAGAGAACCGCTGGGTGCACATGGAATGGAACAATTCCTATATTGCAATAGTGAGCTAGCAGCGGTGGGCCGGGGCTGGAGGGCGGGCGTGAGCTTTAGCCAAAAAAAGGCACATCAGCTCCATTGCCTCCGGAACGTCAACCAGGTGCTCCTCGAAATGGAATGGTGAGATGTTTGGAACTCTGAAAGAATTGTTGATGGGATGTCAGAAACTCTGAAGAGTTGTGATGAGTGCCAGCCTTCGAAATTATTTGGAGTGGCAGCAAAGTCACATACATAATGTATTGTTTGTTGATATATAATAAATGTACAGTCTTTTGCCAGTTCATCATCTGAATTGAAATAACGCACAAACCACATCTTTTCCTCCTTTATCCACTACAACACATTTGGCCTTCTGTGACATTTCATTTATGTCATAGAAACTGATTTTTCCGTCATATTTCGTAATCTATGACACTTGCATGATGAAAATCTGTTTGTCGCCTATACCCTGTAATGAAAGATGTCTTGTGACGAAAATGAGTTTTTTGGTCATAGATTTTGTGACAACACAATTTTTTCACTAATCTATGACGCTCTTTTTTCGTCATTATTAATCCCAAATAACGTCATAAAATGTCCAATGACCCAACATAACCCTGGTAACAATCTGTCCATTTGTGGGCTAAGCCCAATTCATTTTTGAGCTTTGGCCCATAGCATGAACATCCAAAATTTAACTCTTTTTTTTCATTTCAGACTAGATTCTTTTTTAGGCCTAGTCCATATTAAGCCTGATATTTTTCCATTTCAAGCCCAATGTTATCACCAATTCATTTTTACAAAATGCACCTCCTAGGCCCTATTTTATTCAGCTTGGGCTGTATTTTGGCCCAGCACCGATTGGATATTTCCAATTCTCACAAAATAATAGACATTACTCCAGGTATAATTATAAAATATTAGCAATTGCAAAAAAAATACTCATTACACACTTCTGTGCCAGATCCATACAAATAGATATACACAGTCTCTAACAAAAACAAATTTTCTAGCATACACAATTCGGAGAAAATATCTGTGCAAAGTAAGATATTGCATATAAAAATTATTCATCCCTGATTATTCATGGAAAAATGAGACACAACAAGCCAATTGGAATTTGCACGATGCACCGCGAATTTCCATCAGATCAATATGACAGCAACAGAAGCACCATGGAGCCATCTGGAGTAGAAATCACAGAAAAATAAACATTATTAGAGCAAAATGCAACCGAATAGACAGCGAACAATTCCAACAGACACCGGTAAAGAATTCACCTTCCATCCACCCTCTTTTGTCCCGGTTAATATTTGGTCCGTGACTAAAGATTCACCAACCGGGACTAAAACTCAGCCACTGGCGGAGGGCTCACCAACCAGGACTAAAGAGCCCCTTTAGTCCGAGCCCCTTTAGTCCCAATTGGAAAGGCTAGTGGGAAAAAAAAAAGGCCCTGAGGGGCCTTTTGTCCCGGTTGGACTACCTCGTTCCGCGTCTCCTCCCCCCCTCCGCAGCTCCTCTCTCTCTCTCTCTCTCTCTCTCTCTCTCTGGCGCACAAAGTTTTTCTTATCTTCTCCAAGCGCATCTTTCTTCTCCACCTCCTCCTCTTCCTCTCACGCGCGTAGGTCTTTCTTATCTCGTCCTCCTCCTCTCGGGTGGTTGGCTGGCTCCCCTCCCCTCCCCTCCTTCTCTTCCTCTCCAGCCCCCTTCCCCTCTGCTGCCCCTCCCATTCCCCCTTTGCTCGCCCCTCACTAGCAGTGAGGAGCAGCAGCAGGGTGAGGGTGGGCGGCAGCGTGTGGTGGAGCGGCGCGCGTGTGGGACGGTCGGTGTCGGCGACGCGGAGCGGGTGGGCCTGGCAGCAGAGCGAAGCCAGCGGTGCGAGCGCGAGGCAGAGCGAAGCTGGCGGCGCGCGAGCCAGCGCGGGCAGAGGAGGCGGAATGGCACGGCGGGCGCGAACAAGGTGGAGGCGGTGGCCTTGGAGGTGGCGCCGGTGGTGGTCTTGGAGGTGGTGCAGGCGGAGACGGCAAACTTGGCGGTGGAGCAGGAGGTGGTGCAGGCGGAGAAGGTGAATTAGGCGATGGCGCCGGTGGTGGTCTTGGAGGTGGCGCCGGCAGAGGAGGTGGATTAGGTGGTGGCGTCGGTGGAGGCCGGCGGGCGGCGGAGGATGGAGGCGGAGGGGCGGAGGCCAGCGACGGTGGGTGGCGCGGGAGCCGAGGCAGGCAGAGGCTGCCGGTGCTTTTTTTATTTTATTTCGAAAATTTTTAGTCCCGGTTGGTATTACCAACCGGGACTAAAGGGGACTTTTAGTCCCGGGTGGATCACCCGGGACTAAAGATCCCCTTTCATCTCGATTGTTTTATCCCGGATGGATTTTCAAGACATTTGGTACCTACCAACCGGGACTAAAGGCGAGTTTTCTACCGGTGAGAGATCGATTTCAATGTATTTTTGGCTACAACACGTTGTTTCATATTTTTAGATTAAGAAGCAGTACATATAGAAGCTGCATGTCAAGACTCAGAATTTTCGGATCTACTATAAATTTTCTATGAATTTCACCAGATTTGTATTTTTGGCTACAACACGTTGTTTCATATTTTTAGATTAAGAAGCAGTACATATAGAAGCTGCATGTCAAGACTCAGAATTTTCGGATCTACTATAAATTTTCTATGAATTTCACCAGATTAGTAATGCACAAGTACTAACAAGTAACTAGCTTCTTTACTGTTCATCTTCCAGGAACAGAGAAAGGAAGAGAGGGAAGGAGCACGCATTGCCTGCTGCGTGTGGCTGTGCTGCGACGCTAGAGAGGAGGATTAGCGGCACCAGCACACAAAGGGCCACTACACCGGTGCATCTTGACCTGCGTCGAGCTCCATATCGACGGCAGGAGCTGAGATTCAATCTGATTCCTGCAAAGGAAAGGAGACACGAGCAGCATTCGACTGGGAGATTCAATCTGATTCCTGAGATTCAATCATATTATTTTAATTATTTTTCCGAGCTCTTCTACATCATATTGTCGAATTTGATGTTTGGATTGTTTTCAATAATGTTTTATTTGGTGTATGTGCACCATTTGTTTCCTCGACAAAACAATTAGAACTCAACAAATTCTCATGGAAAACACATGGAAAAAATTATGATTGTGCATCTTTGTCAAAAAAACTATGACGCCTACTAATTGTCATAGAAATAGGGTAGTGTTCGTCAGAATATGTTGTTGGATCAGTTTATAGCGATTTCTGATTGGATTTAATGACGAACATCTTATTTTCGTCACTAAACTATGTTGGCCTCTACAAAACGTCATAAAAGTGAATGATCTTACGACATTTGCCTATGATATCATGAGGTATTCGTCACAGAAGGCTAAATGTGTTGTAGTGATCTTACTGAAACAATCCTTGTTGACAATTTTACAGGATGTGAAGGCATCAAATAATTGCAACCTTGCTTGGCTGCATAATACATTGGTTTCTGAATTCTTGGGAGCAGACCATCCTGAACATGTGCTCAACTGACTCAGTTCTGAAATATAGTGTTGTACCGGTAATCCAGTAGTACAGAGGACAGTTTATTTGCAATTCAGTTTGAGCAGGTTGTGAAAAATTGTGATTGTCTCTCTGATTCCTTTCAAAAATGTGAAGAACCATGATCAAATTCAATTTGATCTGATTCAACCATGAACCTTCACTAAGAGCGGCAAACTGGCAGATCGATCACAGCTTCCCCCACAACGAATACCAAATAGTTGATTTCGATTTTGCTTCATACCAAAGCTTGTGAAATACAACCTATGCTGCAAATGACTTGGAATTTTGTTGCCTATATTTTGTTCAAGATATTACATGTACATCATGTGAGAAGAAATATATCAACAAGAACAGCAGATGAAAGGTTTCAGTTGCACGTACATATGCTCAATGTAACGAACGGAACATGCAGGTAAAGATACTGAAAATGTGGAGCCCTAATGAGCTACATTACTAAACCAACCATACTCGAACACTCAAACATTGCAGCCGAATCAAGTTGAACACCACGCATTGAGATCTCACAGCGATCAGCGGACATTACTCTACAAGCTAAGGTGTTTGAGTCGATTCCCTGCAGGATCGCGCGAACAGGCGGCGGCGTCGGGGACGAGAGAGGCAGCGGCGTGCGGCGACAGGGGAGTAGAGAGGCGGCAGTGGCTATAGCCGATAGGGTAGGAGAGAGGCAGAGGTCTGGGCGCCAGGCCACCGCCAGTGCGTTGGAGCCGACTAGCCGAGCCGCTGCCGCCTGCGAACGGAGCTTTTGCTGCGGAGGAGGTGCTCCACCAGGCGGCCGTGGGATGCTCAGCTTGTCCACGCGTCACGAATCGACCTGCATAAAAGGTGGTATGTGTGCTCCTTTTGCATGTCGACAGTAAAAATGAGCATTCGACAGCACTACTGCACTAGATGCATATGATCTCATTTGCAGAGTCTAGTAGAACATGAAAATAAAAGTTGGCTTCAAGAACTCGACATGTCACAACATATGCATGCAAATCACGGAGAACTACTCAACCTCCCACCCTGTCTGTCCTGGCCAGCCAACCAAACAACACTCGAAGATGCTCTCAACAAAGCTGTGTTCCTCCTACAAGATCAAAGAAATTACCTTTCGCACAAAAAAAAAGATCAAAGAAATTACCTTCCTCGATGATTATTAGGTAAAGTAAGTTGGAGGTGGCTACGGCGTGTTCTTTCTGTATACAACTCGGCTTGTTTAATTGAGGCAGTAGTTGTTTTGACTTGTGTTTAGATCGTTATATAAGCATAATCTCTGAAAACACGTGAAGAATCCATCCTATGATTTGAAATTAGGAGTTTGAGAAATTTGACGTCACAGTTTTGACTTTCCATTAATTTATTCCGTGATTGCCAAAACAAATACTCCCATATCCTAACATATAGTTATATTTTGGTTTGTCCTAAGTTAAACTTCTTTAGATTTGAAACACCTATCTTACTATTACTAATTGGAGGCTCCTTTTCAAGCCTCCAGGTGAAGCCACCTAGGATTCCTAGGTGGACACTCTAGAAAAAGAGAGAAATCCTATAAATTCTCACAAAAAATCAAAACATCCGACCATCAATCGACAGATTCAAATCATCATAGCCATTGGATCTATTATGTTTTTAAAAAAATTACCCACCTATGCCATTATGAAAATAGCCTAAAGTAACCCCCTAAATCTATATATAAATTACCCACCTTTGCCATTATATAAAAATAAACTAAAGTAACCCCTTACTCTTCATCAAAATTACCCACTTATGCCATTATAAATAATATTTAAAATAACCCCCTAATTTGCAACTGAATTGCCTACCACTATTATTTAAAGTAACCCCTTAAATTTGCATCTATATTACCTACACATGCCATTATTAAAAATAACATGAGGTAACCCTACGTTTTAATCAAATCACCTTAAGTAAAAATATATAGCAATATATGATTCTAAATCATCTATATCTTACACTATTGATATACGATATAATAATTAAGGTCTTTACGTATGATGTGTGTCACCATTTATAAGCATATAAAGTGATGAGAATAGAAATTTCTATGCTAAAATTGTATCTCAAAATTAAGGTTCGTTAAACAAATTCAAGCACATACCTGTGATGCAAAATGAAAAGTCAAAGATTATAAATGTGGATGAAAATATTATAGAGTAATTACTAACTAAAATCTATCACAATTGGATGAAGATATTAAGTATTTATCTAAATAAGTATTGTGTTTGAATATTTAACAAACGAGAGATAGCTTATGGTAATAGTTTTGTAGCAATGTAGTTTTATTTTTTTCCATTGGAGACTTTGCATTAGTTCCCACAAGACAAGCTAGAAAAAAGAGACAAATTCTTATAAAAATTAAAAAACATCAAACACCAATCCTATAAACTCTAATAATCATAGCCATTGATCTATTATATTTTCTAAAAAATTACCCATCACTGTCATTGTGAAAATATCAAAAATGAGGTCTAAACCTATATCTAAATTATCAAGCTCAGCTATTATAAAAAATAATCTAAAGTAACCCCATAATATTCATCCAATTTACTGATACACATCATTATAAAGTATAACTTAAAATGTCATTCTAAAATTTAATCTATGTTACCCACGAATGTCGTTATTAAAAATAACCAAAAGTAAACACCTAAATCTTAATCTAATTATATTCATGTGCATCATACAGAAATGTCCAAAAGTAAACTAATATATGATTCTAAATTACCTATTTATATCATTGTTAATATAAAAATACTAAGTTAAAGTATATACACATGATGAATGCCACCATTTAGACCATTTATACAAGTATGTGAGGAATCGATGAAAAATATTGATTTGTATGCTAAACATAATGTATGGAGGATTGGAGGTGTGATACAAAATGGAAAAAGTATGAATATGGATGAAAACGTGCATAGAGTAATTATTAATTAAAAATCAATGACAACTGGACAAAGATAGGTACATATTTGTATAAGTATTATCTTGAAATATTAAAAAATAAGAGAGTAGTAATTAAACAATTTTGATTATTAGCTAGGAGTTTAATTTCTAAATAATTTTTAAATACAATAACTTTAAAAATACTAGCCCGTGCGGGAGCACGGGTTGATGGACTAGTAACACCAAATTAGTTGTTGGCGCTAGAAATCGGTCCAGCGGCCGACACACGACCCGGGAGAATCTGCTTAGCTCCTGTTCGGGTGAATGCCCTGGTGCGGTTCGCGCGGCGTGCCAGCCAATCTGACCTGTTGATTGGCAAGGAAGAACACGTGTCAAATTCAGTGACTACGATCGGCTAAGTTTCCGATCGAAAGAGCTTATCGGCAGATCGACCGATTCACTGTGGTAAAGAAATCGGCTATAAGACAGCACGATCCCCGTAGCCTTGTAGCAGAAAGATATTAAAGTAATCGGCACAAGGTACGTAGTAACAGTACTAGGAAAAGATCTAATCGGCAACGCACGGATCTAACAACAGAAAGTAATGAAAGCCGATACTACCGATTCCTAGCAGGATAACTGGTGATAAAAGCTAGAAAAACAGGTAAAAACCTATGAATCTAGTTGATATCGATAACTGGTGAATAAATCTAAACGAAACAACAGCGATGCGCCGGGAGTTAAAGCTTAGATATTACTCGATAAACGGAACTTACAGAATCGGCCGGAGATCAAGATGATGCAGCCCTGCCAATTCGCACGAACTCGTGAGAAAGAAAAATGATGGCGAAGTCGCCTGCTCGAAAGTAAGTATGAAGAATAAAGTAACTTGTTGTATTGATTGATTGTTGTTATACAGATTTACAAAGGTAGCTATTTATAGCCCCGTACAAATAATCTTCCTAACCGACTAGGACTCTATCTCTAATTCAAACAGAAAACAAATATCTACAAGCACAATCCGTGCTAAACTAGTTATCCCACGCTTCGTGGGCTGAACTCCACCTTATCTTTCCACCTTCCCAAGCCCATACAGGCCCACTTTAGTCCACCTTCCTGCTCGGCCGATTTCTCGTCGGCAAAGGACTGCCGATTGGGAATCCGACGTATCCACTCTGAAGTGAAGTAAAAGCCGCTTGACCGATTCCGCACTGTAGCCCTTTTTGACGCCGATTCTTCTGATGACGAAATCCGGCGTCAACACATGCCCCCCAGTTTCGGAGTAAAACATAATCCTTTACTTCGAAATTCTTTACAACCTCTCCTCCGAAACGGCCGCAGTGAAAATGTCCTTCCGTTTCGCGGTCTCCCGGCTGATCATTGCAATTTTTTGAAACGGGCGCCCACGACGGCCACTACCCCGAAAACTCGACGCGCCGGCGCGGTGAAAATTCCATTTTTACCCTTCTTTCAGGCACCCTATAAATATCATTTCACCGCAACTCATCTTCAAGCTCACATCTCTTCTCCAGCGCGCGCACCTCCTTCTTTCTTCAATCTTGCCATCGAAGTCTTCCAGTTTCAGCTCCAATCACTTCACCCCCTTCCCCTTCAATGGCGACTCCTTCCGGTAACTCCCCAGCACGCGATGCCGAAGGAACAATTCCTCTGGTAGCGACGGTTGTCACTTCTTCAACAGACGCAAGGGCTTCATCAGAAATCCCGATGGCGGTTCCCTTTACAGCCCCATCATCTGCGCCAACGTCGGCGGCTACGCCGATTACTCAGAACTTCATCCCGGAGGTAAATACCGAACCTTCTCCTTATCGGCAATATTTTTTAGATCTACTCCTTATATTCCTATGCCCTCTTTTCCTTTTTTAGGCGGTTAGAGATAGAATTACCATTCACCTCACGGATAGTCCCGGCCTTGTTTGTCTTGGTCCCATGGGAAACCCAGATCCATCGATTCTTATAGATTCGGAAACTGACCGGATACCTTTCAAACGGTCCGATATGAACTTGAATCAATGGGCAAGTACTTTTAGATCCTGGCCGAATGAAACCCCTGGTTGGAGAGAATGGTACCAATGGATGGCCGCATCAAGGAGCGTTTCATGGGATGAGCTCAAAATCGGCCAATGCATCAACCTTTCTCTGTCGCAAATGGAGAAAAATGAGCCGCTAGTGATGGCAGCTTCCTATTTCTGGTCTGATGCTCTTAATGCATTTTTATTTGGTCATGGTCCTATGACCCCCACCCTAGCCGATGTAGTCCTCTTGACTGGCTTAGATGTATCCTCCCCTGACACGCCTTATCAACTTCTGAACGTTCCGTCACATTGGCTGGACACAAGAGGAATCGGCGGCTGGAAGGGCTTTCTTAGTGATAACAAGAAGACCGGTACTGTTGATAACAGGGAACACACCGCTTTCCTGTTAATGTGGCTCGAAAAACACTTCTTCTGTGGAAGAGCCGCCGGCCCAACAACCAACACCCAACCTTTAGCCGAGGCACTGTCCAAAGGAAGCCGCATTCCTCTCGGGAAACATCTTCTGGGTGCCGTGTACCACATGCTCCACCAAATCGGCACAAAACTCTCCAAAGGGGAACCAATCGGCAACCCAGGTGGACCTTGGTGGTTTGTCAATTTATGGTTGAACCTCTATATGAGCAAGATCACTCGGCAGCCAGTGGACCGTATGTCATTTCCCAATATTGAATCGGCAGAAGACCCTACCGAGCGTCGCCGATGTATGTCTTATGGCGAGGCAGCGTCAGCTTTCCCAGGTTGTGCATATTCTGCTACAAAAGTAGCCGAATACTTTCGGTGCTTTTACAACGGATTCAATGAGGACGCCACTATCTGGTTCCCATATCAGCGAGACACCCCAGTTTTTGAGCTCCCCTTCTGCTTCGACTCGACTTCCGGCCGATTTGATGAAGGTCTTTATGAAGAATTGATCAAACCAGGAATCTTACCGGCCAACTTCTTTTCGGGGAAAAATGCCCCCACATATGAGTTCTACAACCCGTCTACTGCTGCTCGGCAATTCGGCATGGGTCAACTGCCGATACGGGTGTATTTCGCTGGCCAAATCAAGTTCAGAGAAGCGCTCAAATCTGGCGTGGACTATTGTCGGCTGCGAGACCGAATTCCAGATTCTAGTACGATCAACTTGAATGAATGGCTATTATATCCATTTGCAACCCAGCCTTTCAAGCTTTGGTGGGCCGAATGGAAGCAATTCTTATTCTGCAATTCATCATCGGCGTACTGCAACCTTCTGGATCCATCCAATATTGACCCCAACGCCGAGGTACTTCTGATTACTGATTGTACTCTTTTTACCATAATTGAGCACCTAATGATTTCATTTTTCCTTTAGGCTGGGAATCAAGCCCCTCCTACGCACAGCCGCAGTGGCCGGCTAATAGAAAGTTATCCGTACACCACTTACCCTCTCATCGGCTATGATGCTCCATCGGTCGATATGATTGCTGGCCGATCGAAGAGAGTTCAGAAGAAGATCGTCAAGAAAACCAGTCGCCGAGTTCGGGCTCGTACGGAATCGGTGGACCCTTCTGTACCTGTATCGGCGGAAGTCTCGACTGCACCACCCCCGGCCATACAAAGTGATGACACTCAAGCCATTACACAAGCCGGAGCGGCAGCTGCCTCACTATTGCTGGAAGCTTTACAAGTGAGTTCAAGCTCTATCTCTTTCGATTTGTCAATTCGGTAATTACTCTTGTTAACTTTTTGTGCTTCTTAGGGTCCTTCTATGGAAATACCACAGTCAGCAACAACTCGACCGGAGGCCAACACGTCCCTGCCTTCATCCGTTGAGGTACAGTACTTGTCTTATGGACTTCCTTCGGGTGTCTGCATAACACATTTAACCGATCCTTCGACGCAGACCATCGGCATACCAAGCGTTTCTCGACAACCGATTCCTTCCCAGGGAGCCGGTCCGAGCACCGTGCCGATTGTCGTAGAGTCTTCATCGGACGAACTCATGACTCGGGCCACTGAACAAGGTACAACGGCTCAACAAGCGCAGCACGAGGAAATCCGTTTTAAGATGGTAAATTTTCTGAACCAGCCTCGCCCGCCGACTTACTCTGCCTTCCTGCCGATTTACCCCCTTTTTCTTTATTTCTTCAGGAACAGGACTCTCCCAACAACAGTCTCTTCTCTTTCGCGGTCGCTCTCTCTGATGATGAGGAGACTTCTTCTCGCCAAGTCACCTTAAGCTCCGTCCCTGATGACGTCCGGGCTAAGCTTACCAATATCCGATCCCTCCTCCAAGGGGATATCGGCCGATTGGTAGAAGATGCTTCGCCGATTCGGCAGCTTTTTAGTGATGTCAGCGGACGTGTACCAGAGGAAGCGGAAGAGGCGTTGGCACCGGCGGCCTTTATTGAGTCCATGAGGATCCCCGTTTTTAGAGCCCTTCGTCATATGGCCGATCGCGCGAAACTGGCCAAGATTCGTGAAGATGAAAATGCTTTCAAGCACCAGGCTCAAGAAGCAAATCGGCGGATCCATGTCTTGGAAGATTCACGTCCGGCGATCATTAGTGAAATAGATCGCCTCAAACGACGGAGAGCGGACCTTGCCAAACAGATGGAACAAGTGACCAAGGCCATCAGCGCCGAGGAGAGCAGACTCCAGGAGTTACCTTCGGCTATTGCCGATTTGACACGGGAGAGGCAGCGTCTTGCTCAGGAGGCTCTAAGACTCCACCGCATTGCATCGGAAGTCCCTGGATCGGCAGAAGAAGACCAACGGGTTCTTGACTCCGCCGATCAGATCCGGCGTCGGGCCGTCACGGCTATCGATACCCTTTTGGGTAATCTGTAAAACACTGACCGTTGTGTACGAATGTTTACTGCCGTCTTTGACCGACCTTTTGTGATGCCTTCTATTTACTGCCTTCCTTATTACCGATGGGACGTGGCCTCATCAAATTTTATTGTATTCCCCCATAAATATCGACCCCGGCGCTTCCTCTCCGATAACACCGATTTGGCTTCTATCTCATTTCTCCTCTTCCTCTCATCGGCGCAACCACATTGTCATGGCCTCGTCATCGTCTTCTTCCGTCAACCAGGTAACGCTCCGCCTTCTCTCTTGGATCTTTAGGAAGAGAATGTGCCGTCTTACTCCTTCTTTGTTTCAGCCTCAGCGCCTTAGTCCGGGACTCGTGCGTGCCATTGAGTGCATACATTCTGAGGACCCCTTGACTCTGGAGGGCAAGGCTCTGATTTTAGCTTATCAAGAGGAGCTCGAAGACCATATTACCGCAGAAGCCCGAGCGGTCTTGGATGCCGTGGTGAACGAACACCGCGATCGATCTCTAGCTATGAGGGGTCATTGTCGTAATGTTCCCGAGGGTGACATCACCTCGACGGCCTGCTCGATCTTGGACTTTCTGGAAAGGAATGGTAACTCGCGGGTTCCTACCGCTAGGGCCCGTCTGCTTCCTCCGAACCCGCGGCCTTCCATCGACAGGGTCCGCATGCTTCCTCGGCCCGTTGCTCTGGCGGCGGCGGAGGCCTCGCGCCTTCCCACAGATTTCCCCCATCAAGTCGAAGCAGAGAGTTCCATGAAGGCCATAGAAGAAGACTACATCCGACTCATGATAGAGTTGGGTAGAGCCGAGAGGGAGCGTAAGAACAAGAATAATTAGTTGTTGTATTTTTTATTCTAAGGACGACTTAGTGTTTTGTCGGCCATGTAATCGGTCGCCCATACCGAATGTAATCGGCCCGAATGAATGTAATCGGCCATCTATGAATGAATGAACGTAATCGGCCATTCTGGTCGATCTCATGTGAATCTCTAATCCGAGTTGTGTCGGTCATATTTGACTGTGTTTATCCCTTTAGGCCCCAACCCATATACTCGGGTAATACCTTTTTAAATATCTCCCATTCAGAGCCCTAGTGAATTCTTCCCCCTCTATTGTTTCCAAAACATACGCATTCCCTGGAGCGCATCTGCCGATTCTATACGGCCCTTCCCAGGTAGGAGACCATTTGCCGAATTTAGGATCTTTCGACCCGATTGGTAGTACCAACTTCCATACCAAATCTCCAGGGGAGAACTGTTTGACTTTGACCTTTTTGTCATACCACCTGGCCACTCTCTTTTTATTCTCTTCGATGCTTACTAGAGCTCTCAATCGTTGGCCGGCCAAGTCATCAAGTTCCTCCTTCATCAGAGCCGAGTAGTCATCGGCCGACAATTGGTCTTGCAGTGAGATGCGCCTTGATCCTGCCCTTGACTCCCATGGAAGTACCGCATCATGACCGTATACCAACTGGTAGGGGGATAACTTGGTAGCTCCGTGACAGGCCATTCTGTATGCCCACAGGGCCTCGGTCAAACATAAGTGCCACTTCTTAGGGCATTCTTCAATCTTCCTTTTGATCAATTTGATTATTCCTTTGTTGGAAGATTCTGCCTGACCATTGGCTTGAGCGTAATACGGAGACGAATTCAGCAATTTGATGCCCATATCGGTCGTAAATTCCTCAAATTCTCCCGACGTGAACATTGTTCCTTGATCGGTCGTTATAGTTTGAGGGATACCGAATCGGTAGACGATGTGATCTCTTACGAAATCGGCCATGATAGCCGAAGTCACATTCCTTAGTGGGATTGCCTCCACCCATTTGGTGAAATAATCGGTGGCGACCAGAATAAATTTGTGCCCCTTGCTTGATGGCGGGTAAATTTGGCCGATAAGGTCTATTCCCCACCCTCTGAACGGCCATGGTTTGATGATGGGATTCATGGCCGATGCCGGTGCACGCTGGACATCTCCAAACTTTTGACACTCCTGACAACCCTTATAATATTTGAAACAATCTTCCAGGATCGTAGGCCAATAGTACCCATTGTTTCTGATCATCCACTTCATCTTATGCGCTGATTGATGAGCCCCACACACCCCTTCATGGATTTCTCCCATTAGAGTCTTGGCTTCTTCTGTTCCAAGGCATTTAAGAAGAACACCATCGATCGTTCGGTAGAACAGATCATCTTCGAGCAGCACGTATTTGGTAGCATGAAAACGCACTCGTCGCTCCACCTTTTTGGAAGGATCTTTTAGGTAATCGGCAATTTCCTTACGCCAGTCATCAGCTGCAAGCTCTAAGGCCATGGCGCCCAGAATTGGCCGATACCCAGATGCATGTTGAGCGAGTTTGTTTGCTTCTTCGTTGCGGTCTCTTGGGACGTGTTCGATTACTGCCGATCTGAATTCTCTCAACAATTGTAAGCAATCTTCGTAATGGAGTCGCAATATGTCATCTTTGCACTCAGCCCTTCCGGTTAGCTGATCCACAATTAGCATCGAATCTCCGAAGACCTCGACAGAATCGGCCTTGATCTCTCTCAATAATCGTAAGCCTTTTAATACAGCTCTGTATTCTGCTTGATTGTTCGTTGCAGCGGTTTCTATCGGCAGAGAAAAATCATATCTTGCCCCCCGAGGCGATATGAGGACGATGCCGATTCCCGATCCGGCTCCACATGATGACCCATCGAAAAACAACTGCCATGGCGCTGGTTCTACGAAGGCGATCTCTGGCCCACAGTGTTGGGCAACGAAATCGGCCATGACTTGACCCTTGACGGCTTTTGCCGATTCGTATCGTAGGTCGTATTCTGATAAAGCCAAAATCCATTTGCCGATTCTCCCTTTCAATATCGGCAGTGACAGCATGTATTTCACTACATCATCTTTGCATACGACTATACACTCTGCCGACAGTAGATAGTGTCTGAGTTTGGTGCACGAGAAGTAAAGACACAAACACAAACGCTCTACTGGAGGATATCTTGTTTCGGCATCCAGGCGATCTCTGGCCCACAGTGTTGGGCAACGAAATCGGCCATGACTTGACCCTTGACGGCTTTTGCCGATTCGTATCGTAGGTCGTATTCTGATAAAGCCAAAATCCATTTGCCGATTCTCCCTTTCAATATCGGCAGTGACAGCATGTATTTCACTACATCATCTTTGCATACGACTATACACTCTGCCGACAGTAGATAGTGTCTGAGTTTGGTGCACGAGAAGTAAAGACACAAACACAAACGCTCTACTGGAGGATATCTTGTTTCGGCATCCAGGAGTCTTCTACTAACGTAATAAATTACCCGTTCTTTGCCTTCGAACTCTTGGGGCGACAACTTTGTTGATAGCCGCTATGGTCTTCTGATTGACCTCAATGCCTCGTTCGTGCACCATGAACCCTAAGAACTGTCCGGCGGAGACGCCGAAAGCGCATTTGTTGGGATTCATCTTAAGACCATGTTTTTTGGTACACTCCAGGACCCTTCGCAAATCGGCTAGGTGTTCTTCGTGGCTTTTGGACTTGACCACAACGTCGTCGATGTAGATCTCCACCAGGAGGCCGATGAGCTTGTGAAAAATATAGTTCATGGCCCTCTGATATGTAGCACCAGCATTTTTCAAACCGAAAGTCATCACCACCCACTCGAACAGACCAAGATGGCCTGGACATCTGAAAGCCGTTTTGGGTATATCCTCTTCGGCCATAAGTATTTGATTGTATCCGGCGTTCCCATCCATGAAGCTAATAATTTTGTGCCCTGCGGCGGCGTCGATCAGTACATCGGTCGTGGGCATGGGGTAGCCATCCATCGGTGTGGCCTGATTAAGATTTCTGAAATCGACGCAAACGCGCAACTTCCCATTTTTCTTATACACTGGTACGATATTAGAAATCCACTCGGCGTAACGACATTGCCGAATAAATTTTGCTTCAATTAACCGAGTTATTTCGGCTTTTATGTCCGGTAAAATTTTAGGATTGCATCGTCGTGCGGGTTGTTGGTACGGCCGATACCCTGGTTTTATGGGTAGCCGATGTTCGACAATAGATCGATCTAATCCGGGCATCTCGTGATACTCCCACGCAAAACAATCCTTGAATTCTCTTAATAAATTTGTCAATTTACACTTGTACTCCGGATCTAAATTTGCACTAATGAAAGTCGGCCTTGGTTTGGTCCCGTCACCTAAATCTACCATCTCTAAAGAATCGGCCGACGTGAATCCGTGCCCCAGCTTCCCGTCTTCTCTGGCGAACTGATCCATTTATTGCGCTTCTTCGGAGCCGACTGCTCGGATCGGCTGTAGGCCAAAATCGGTGACCTTCAGGAAATCGGTTTCCCACACCCTACCTGATATGCACCTGACAGTTTCGCAGCTCCACTGTTGTGCATCGGCTGCTGCGATGCTGTATGCGGAGTCGGCTTTGACCACTTCGATGTTATCGCCGATCCATTGTACAAGGCATTGATGCATAGTTGATGGGATGCAGCAGTTTGCGTGTATCCAATCTCGACCAAGAAGCATATTATAGGACCCTTTGCCGTTAATGACGAAAAATGTGGTAGGAAGGGTCTTACTGCCGATGGTGAGGTCGACGCAGAGGGCACCGCGAGCGTTTGACACCTTGCCTTCGAAGTCCTTGAGCATCATGTCCGTCCTGGTCAGGTCGTCGTCGCTTTTTCCCAGCTTTCGGAGTACAGCATATGGCATGATGTTGACGGCAGCTCCCCCGTCGACCATTAATTTAGTGAGGGGGCGACCGTCAACATGCCCTTTAAGGAACAACGCCTTCATATGTTGTCGTTCGTCATCTTCGGGCTTTTCGAACGTGGCCATCATCGGTTCTAAAACCAACCTTGCTGTTTGTTCCTCCATCGCCGACACATCCTGTTGATCGGCAGGAGTCATGAACTCCATCGGCAATATGAAGACCATACCGATTTCAGCTGCCGATTCGTCACCTGCCGACTCGTCGTTGCATTTGTCGTTTCTTTTGGGGCGCCACACCCGAGGCCTTTCCTGCTTTTTGTCCATCGTGCCTTCTTCTTCTTGCTGTTCCCATTGGCGGAGGCGTTGGATTCTCCGTTTTTGTGATTTGGTTAAGCCGTCGGGGCACCATCTGGGGTTTATTGGCCTCCCTTCTTTCCCGGCGCGTTCCCATTCTGGTTCGCGTCCTAACGGGTTCTCGTCTGTTACCCGTGCATCGGCCATGTCTTCGAGCCGGCTGTGAACGCTGGTTTTGCTACTTGATTGACCGCGGTGATCGGTCCTGCCCCCCTGCCTATCATGGCCTCTTCCTTCTGACCGATCATATCGGTCGCTTCTGCCCCCCAACCGATCACGCATGGAAGGGCGTTGATCATCTGAAATTCGCCGATTCCTGCTGATCGGTTCTGACCTTCCGTCTCTAGAGCGAGACCTTGTGAACGGCCGATTGTTTCGATAGGGGCCATTGCATTCTGGGCACGTATCAGCTGATGGAAGTCTGAGGTTATTTTCCCAACAGTGGATGAAGAATGGGCATCTCCAATGTTCCTCGTGCCGACGTATTGCTTCCTCTCGGGACCTTGATCGTTCATGTTGGCGCTGGTATTTTTGGAGCAGGAACTGGGAGGTAATGCGTGGTCCTTCTGGCTCATCGTCATCGGCCTCCATCCGTCGCTTCCCCTTGATGTCTTCAGACGTGACTTGATTCCTGGGATCGACAGCGCCACTCCTTTTTGCCGAGTCGGATGTCAGCACCTTCGTTTGGAGGGGATTCTTACCCGTATCCACCATGTTGGTAGGAAACGGATGCTGATCAATCTTCATTGGTTTGGCCGGTTTTGCCGGCACTTCAAACTTGAGTCTGCCCTGTTCAATGGCCGACTGTATTTGCTGCCTGAAGATTTTACACTCGTTGGTGTCATGTGACGTGGCATTGTGCCATTTGCAATACTTCATTTTCTTCAACTGTTCGGCAGAGGGTATCGTGTGGTAAGGTGAGAGTTTAATCTGTCCTTCCTGGAGTAGAAGATCGAAGATTTTGTCTGCTTTAGTTGTGTCGAAACCAAATGCTTCCGGCTCCTTTTTACCGAACGGGCATGATATCGGTTTCTTTCCTTTAATCCACTCTGCAAGTCCGATTTCAGCGTCTTCTTCGTCCTCTACCTCTTCCAGGAATGCTACCTTCTTCTGGAAATTCCTCCTTGGATCAAATGGACGCACCTCTTGCCCGGACAATCGGTGGACAATCTGGCTCAGGCTTTCGAATTCTTGTGAAGCATATTTCTCTTTGATATGTGGCAGCAGGCCTTGGAAGGCTATATCGGCCAACTGTGCATCGGTTAGAGCCAGGGAATAGCATTTGTTTCGGATTTCCCGAAACCTTTGTATGTACGAGGGTATCGGCTCATCACTTCGTTGCCGAAGGCTAGTTAAATCAGACAACTTCATTTCGTGGACTCCAGCATAGAAGTACTTGTGGAACTGCTTCTCTAGATCGGCCCACGTGATAATCGAGTTTGGAGGTAAAGTGGTGAACCATTGGAAAGCCGATCCAGACAAAGATGACGAGAACAACCGTACCCGCAGAGCGTCTTGCGTAGCTGCTTCTCCGCATTGGATGATGAATCTATTCACATGTTCCACGGTAGAAGTATCATCCACGCCGGAAAATTTAGTGAAATCCGGAACTTTGTACCGATGGGGAAACGGCAACAAGTCGTATGTGGATGGGTATGGTGTCCTGTAGGTATAAGTTTGCACCTTCGGCTTTAAGCCGAATTGTTCTTGCATCACTTCCGCGATTTGCGCCGCCCAATCTGGTTGTTGCTGGGGAATAATTGGCGGCGGAATCGGCACATGTTGGTAAATGGGAGGTTGAATGAAAGGAGGTTGATGAAAAGGTGGTATCTGAGTATAAGCCGGCGGTGTAGTAAAGGACGGCTGCTTGTATGAACCACTTGTTTCATCATATAGCGTGAGCTCTGACGTCTTATTGACCTCCGGAGCGATAGGCTGGTATGGTGGTATGATCGGCCGAGTGGCCGTTTGGGAAGGTGTCTGGAACGGAGGATTTCCTTGGCTGACCGATTGATTCAAACCGGTCGTGTTTAATGGTGCCCCCCAGGGTAAAGGGATGACTGGCGGTAGTGGTGCAGTGGACGGCTGGATGGAGCCGTATCCCAAGGGAGTTGATGACGTAGAAGCACCAGATCCACCGACAGAGGATTGGATCGGCTGTGAAGCCTGATAAGCCTGATTGGGTGGAATCGGCTGAAAATACGTAGGCCCCCTATACCCCTGTGGTATGCCTCCGGCGAAGGAGTTGACAACGGCATTGTGCACCATGTTTGAAAGTACTTGGGATTGGTTGATGAAGGCGTGATGAAGAGATTGCTGAATCATATCGGACATTTTGTCCGAATCCTCTGAAATCGTGATCTGGCGGGGAGTAGAAAAAGGAGACTTTTTAATAGTTTCCCCGCTCCTGGAACGACTGAAGGATTTCAAGCAAGTTTTACGGACTTGCTCCAGATACTGATTCAGATCTTCTTTTTGGTCGTCCTTCAGATCTGCCTCCGTCACTTCGATGACGTTATCTTCGGTAACTTCAGCAGCTTTCGACATGACAGCGGTTGTAATGGTCCCACTGGGCGTGCCAAAAGTGTGTTGGCGCTAGAAATCGGTCCAGCGGCCGACACACGACCCGGGAGAATCTGCTTAGCTCCTGTTCGGGTGAATGCCCTGGTGCGGTTCGCGCGGCGTGCCAGCCAATCTGACCTGTTGATTGGCAAGGAAGAACACGTGTCAAATTCAGTGACTACGATCGGCTAAGTTTCCGATCGAAAGAGCTTATCGGCAGATCGACCGATTCACTGTGGTAAAGAAATCGGCTATAAGACAGCACGATCCCCGTAGCCTTGTAGCAGAAAGATATTAAAGTAATCGGCACAAGGTACGTAGTAACAGTACTAGGAAAAGATCTAATCGGCAACGCACGGATCTAACAACAGAAAGTAATGAAAGCCGATACTACCGATTCCTAGCAGGATAACTGGTGATAAAAGCTAGAAAAACAGGTAAAAACCTATGAATCTAGTTGATATCGATAACTGGTGAATAAATCTAAACGAAACAACAGCGATGCGCCGGAAGTTAAAGCTTAGACATTACTCGATAAACGGAACTTACAGAATCGGCCGGAGATCAAGATGATGCAGCCCTGCCAATCCGCACGAACTCGTGAGAAGGAAAAGTAATGGCGAAGTCGCCTGCTCGAAAATAAGTATGAAGAATAAAGTAACTTGTTGTATTGATTGATTGTTGTTTTACAGATTTACAAAGGTAGCTATTTATAGCCCCGTACAAATAATCTTCCTAACCGACTAGGACTCTATCTCTAATTCAAACAGAAAACAAATATCTACAAGCACAATCCGTGCTAAACTAGTTATCCCACGCTTCGTGGGCTGAACTCCACCTTATCTTTCCACCTTCCCAAGCCCATACAGGCCCACTTTAGTCCACCTTCCTGCTCGGCCGATTTCTCGTCGGCAAAGGACTGCCGATTGGGAATCCGACGTATCCACTCTGAAGTGAAGTAAAAGCCGCTTGACCGATTCCGCACTGTAGCCCTTTTTGACGCCGATTCTTCTGATGACGAAATCCGGCGTCAACATTAGTATATTCTAGTCCATCATAAAAAATATTTTGTAGGCAGTGAGGGTGTTTCTTCCCTGCTCACAAAAGTGGGCAACGCGAGAGCAGCTTACCAATAGGGGTAGAAGAGTGCGGAACTCTAGGTTACTGACGTGATCCATATGTAATAAAATTTGAAATAAAAGTGAAACATCTAAATTAAATTTTGATTGTATAATTATTTTTTTATAACAGGACTTTAAAACAAGATAATACTTGACTATATTTGAATGATTTTTTTGAAGAATATTTTTTTATCAAATTGAAATACTTTTCTATGAAGCTGGAAAAAATGCTCTAGGTTCGAGAGAAAAATACTTTGATGGGACAAATACTTGAACAAGAAGAGCCAATGAATGCTTTGGCGAACTAAAGATTAAACATGATGTACAAATGATAGTATACTACAAATGTAAGACTGAAAATCGTGAATAATTGATTTTATAGGACGAGCAAAGAAACTTAACATGACGAGAAAATTATTGTATACATATATGAACAAATGATTGTATTCAACAAACAAAATATTGAACATTAGGAAACAGATGATTGTGTGATGTGATCAAAAGAATATAAATATCAGGAATAAAAAAATAATTGAACATCTCCAACAAATGGTTATATTGTGAATGAAAGAATACAAGCATGGCCGAATGAGTAATTGTATTGCATGAAGAAATATGAATTATGTGAATATTAGATCCTGGAGAAAAAATGAGATAATTAGAAGGGGAAAGAAAAGAAAAGAATAAAGAAAGGGATATAAAAAGAAAATGAAAGAAAAATAAAGAAAATGAAAAGAAAATATGGGGGTGGGGGGAACAAGAGCATGCCTTTGGCCTCTGCAGGCCATACCATCCCTCATACAGATGAAAATCGTATTGGGACCAATTCCCCTCATCCATCTGCATCAAACACCAGATGTAAAATTTGTCGCCTGCACTACATTTAGTGACGACGTGGGGCAGCGGCCAGATGCCTATGCATGGCAGAGCCAAGCCTATGTTTTCTAAGACCCACCACCTCCGGTTTGTTTTCCTCCAAAAGCTTATAAGTGGCCACTGATGCTATTGCTATAGGAGAGGGCATTGTTAGTTGGCTACTGATCTCGCTCTCTGTGTCAAATACACTACTCCGATCCTAAGAAGAGAACTTGCTTCTGAATGTGCAGTTATTAGATCTGACCCCTCCTTGTTGAGTTCCTCTATATCTGTTTCCCCTACTCCTTGTTCTAGATATAAGTGTGATGGATGGTGACATGGTGTACGAAAGGGCATTTACATCATGCGTGATGCGTGTTGTTAAACACCTACATGCATGCATGCGTGCCAAGTTTTCCATTATCTAAAAAAAAATGCATGCGTGCCAAATGATCAACCTACTCGATCGGTAGAGCAGCTACCTCATGCATTGTCGTTGCAACCTCCAACGGCATGCATGCGTCGCCGTCACCACCGTACCTGATGCACGCATGATCGAGCTGCATGCTAGATATAAACAAGTAAACAACACACGTACTACGATACGTACACTTTGTTGCTCCTCGATGATCGATCCAGCTCATGCACATGCCATCCATGATCCATGCATTCCTTTGATGGAAGCTACCTACAAATGGGTATGGGAAGATCCATGGTAGCGATGTGCATGACAAAGAAGAGGTTCTACACATGCCTGGAATACCGATAAAAATACAAGACCTGTGCATGATCCATGATTTGGGATTTTGGGGAAAATTGGTTCTAAGGTTTGATATTTATGCCACACTGCTTGTATCATATTAAAAACAATTACTATATTTAATATTTGCGAAAAATTGGTTCTAGGATTTGATTTTGGGGAAGGCACGGACGATAGAAATGTGGACGTCAGTGCTTGGTGCTGATGTGTGGCTTCTGATGTTTTACTTATGCATGTACCGGTGCTTGGTGCATGTATGCTTTACATGTTGCTTGGAGCATAATATGGATGCCTCGTGATGACAGTCGATGCTGATGGAAATAAAAGAAAGGCCGACAGCAGGAGGTTGTTGGAATTTTCGGAATGGAGAGGGATGGACACTCCAGGTCTGACCTGTGAATAATACAAGTTGGACCAAATTAAAAAATTATAGATGGAAATCTTATGTGCATTAGAAATAGGTAAAGATTTGTAATTAATTGATCCAAACTCGCGTACAATGGAAAAAAAATGCTCGATCTCCCTGCTGGATCTCAAAGACTACCAGGAAGGATATACAACTGTGTTCTCCCCTGGTTTCTTTGTTGTAGTGCTAGCGATTTAAACACATGCTGCTTACACCTTGTATTGAGTGGCCTGCACCAAATAAACATGTAAAAGCTGGTATTGACATGCTTGTTTCACTGAAGGAAGTATAGTTATTTGTGTTCATTTTTATGCAAGGAATTTGTGTTCAATTCATCGCACTGTGATAATATCTCTTAGCCATAAACACTGTAAACAGTTCAGCAATCCAATTGGGCAAGGACCGTCCAGCAATCCAATTGGGCCTAATTTTTACCTGGGCTTGCACTGGGCCCAGTTTACTCTGTTCAGTTCAGTCCCGTCCCGTCAAATCCAATCTTTCTTGTAAGAGGGTTCCTGATTTTTGCTGCATCAAGGGTTCCTGATTTTTGCTGAACCAACCGATCCAATCGAACTGCAGGGTGTTGCGAGATAGGAGGTCGTCCACGAGTGGCCATGGCGAGCTCCTCGAGGCGCTGCACCGACGAGGAGCTGCAGAAAGCTAAGGATGATCTGAGACGGCTCCTGGGCCGGAACCCGATCCCCAAGGAGTTCCAGCCTCCCAACAATGGCGAACAACATAGATAAATGCAGCATACGGTCTTTGTCTTTTACTTTGCAATTAAAGTTTTCCTTGATAGATGTATATTTTCAATGATACTATCATTCTTAGTGTTTCATGCGCCTTCGTGATCTTAGAATCGAGCCCTATCCTTTAGTAGGTCCTTTGATTGGTGTATTATTCTTAGTAGTACTTGTTTGTTTGCTTTGTATGGTTGTGCTAGTGATTGCTTTGAGTAGAACGATCGCTAGTTGAAAGATTTAAAGATTAAGAGTTTCATGAGAGTAAGAGCTGAAGAGTAGTAAGAGTAACTTTTCTTTGGAAAAAAGCAAGTGTCCCTAACCATCCTTCTATCTATGCTTATTTACAAGATCACCATGTCATAATTGGAACATGGAGAACCACCCAGGAAAACAGTACAACCACAAGAACTGCATGGCTCTGGTCTTGGCTAATTAATTAGAAATTATAGTTTGTGGTAGCTTTACATGAAAGGGGTAAGAAGGAGGAGACAGTAGTTGTGTATAGCCCAGACCTCAAACTGATCTGCTCTATGGTAGCTTCGCAGTTTGAGAGAGGTTTACACATTGTGCTGATCATGAAACCTTAGCGACCTATCTTTACTAGGGAATCTTTGTAAAGGTCTCGTAGCATCCCTATGTAGTCACACCTTTGTAGTGTGATAAGTGCCTACTTTTGCACAGCATGGTTGGGTCCAAAGTTCTTCTGAACTTTTACGCAACTTATGGTGAAAGTGTACAACCTCTAGTAGCACTTGGTTTTGTTTTAAAACAGGGTGTGACAGAGAAGGCGACAAAACAAGTTTCAGCTCACCTGGAGGAGGTCGGGCTCTCGTTGTCCCTCTAGGGCTCATAACTGTTGATGCTTAGGCAGCGCTACCAAAGCCGTCTCTGCCCTGATGGTGTTTCATGGGAGGGGCGGCGAGTCGGCGGGGCACCTTAGGTCGTGGCGGGTGAAGGAGCGCATGTGCGTAGCAAAGGTGGTGGAGGCAGCAGCAGCATGGAGACGTCCCCAACGAAGCCGCCGGGATGGAACGGCAAGACACAAGAGGTGAGTACGGTGGGGAGAGTGCGATGCGAAGTCGCGGGATAGAGGAGGTAGTCGGCCGGGAGCCCTAGACGAGACAAGTTTTGGAACGTCGCTGGCATTGCGCCGTCGGGGAGGGGAGGCGGCGTGAGGAACGCAATGCGATGCGATGCCAAAAGCCGAATAGGGCTTTCTCAAAGTGGGCTTCGACCCATTGTGTTCAGTCGGCGGCGCGGGTCAAAAAAGGCCTGAGGACATTGGGTTGATATGGCCTATTCCCAACGAACAACCAGCCATTCATTCTCTCTTGTGGAATCCCGTGATTTATCTAGGGCACAGCAAGTACGGTTGGCCCATTGAACCTAATCTGCTTAGGCAACATCATATCCCTGACTCCGCGGCGGCGTAGAAGGCCGGCCCAGAGGATGCCTCGTCCAGGAGCAGGGAGAAGTCCTCGTGCCAGCCCGAGCACGGCGCCCGGTGGTGTTCGGCCTCCCGCAGTGGCGCGCGGCTTCCCAAGGGCCTGACGGCCGATGGGGCTCGACCTCCCGCGGGGGCACGGCAGCCGGCAGGCCGGTGTGGAGAGGAGGGAGAAGGGTGGTGGGGCCCACATGGGCAAAATTGTCTTTCCACATGGCATTTAACAGTTCACGGATGGAAAAATCAAACAGAGTGTCATATAAGGAATGAAAGTTGAACTCGGTGTCAAATAGGGAACGAAAAATTTCTAAAGGCTAAGAACGGAACGAGTAGTTCTTCTAGTGTCAAATAGGGAATTCTCTCATTTATTTATCTAGGCCACAGCAAGTACTGTTGGCCCATTGAACCTAATCTGCCTAGGCCACATCATATCCCTGGGCTGGGCCGGGCGGCCGTACCACTTGGTCGGCACTTTCGGCCCGTCTGATTGTCAATCTGCTTGGTGACAGTTCTTCTGGGACCGTCCCTCTTCGCCGGTCATCCACAGCCGTTGCCGGCGAGGGCAGCTGGTACGTGCATGCTGATTTCTCAGTCTCGTTGCACAATCGTGGATTCTTTGTCGATTACTGCTCGGTTTCCTGCCGCCATTGTGGCGGATCCGAGTCCGAGGCGTGGTGCGCGCTAGATCCATGCCGGCCCTGTCGAAACCAGCCTTTCCCCCGAGAACAACTCGGTGTAGGACGGGAGCTGCATAAATTCGCACCCCAAGGGTCCTTGTTCTCGCTGAACCAATCCTTTTGATTTCTCGGTGTAGAGAGGAGGGTACAAGTCCAAGGGGTGGCGATGGCAACCACCTCCAGGCTCTGTTCAGATGAGGAGCTGCAGAAAGCAAGGAACGATTTGAGAGAGGTCATCGCACGAAGGCGGGCCCTCGACGCACTCAAGGATCCTGGCCATGTTGAATACAGCAGTAGAGAGGAGGGGAGGCAGAAGGAGGAGGACAAGGTGGAGGAGAAGAAGAAGAAGAAGATGTGCGTGATGACGAAGGAGCAGGTGTAGATGATCCTCAGCATACAGTGCGGAGCGCTCCACGGCAACGAGGCCATACACAAGGCAGCGGAGGAGGATGAGGATAGCTACGGGGACCTCAGGACTCTGGTCACGGTGGCTGGTGTCCTTACGAAGAGATACCAAGACATCATACGTTCTGCCCGGGAGGAGTTGAGGCATGAGATTGAGACCAGAGGCTACTATGCCTACGAGGCCACCGATGATGAGGCGGAGAATGGCGACGAGAGTGCAACGGCGTCCAATCGGTGTATCCTCCCACCTGCTGTGTGGAGATGCCTCCCTCTCCAAGGCTTGGATAGTGATGATGGTTACTGGCGGTAGACCCAGCAAAGCAACTCTTCTCTTCTTCTATATATCTGTGTTTCTTCTATATGCCAATTGCCATCGCTTGAAAAAATGTCTCTAGCTCATTTTGTATTGATCATTACTTTGTCCTTTTCCTATGTGCGTCATTTGCTTGGTATTTTCTTGATCTAATAAGTTGATGCCACCAGATCTGTTAATTGGAATTTACATCTGGATAGTGGATATAATTAAAATTTTGCTCAAATGTGATAGCTGGTACATGTGATTGCGCTGCTATTCATAGTTCTGCACATGACAGTTTTAATTGTCACATTTACAAGTTAGATGTGCTTTTTTATATCTTTTCTTGGTTATTTTCCTTGGTAGCTGATATCCTCCGTTTACTTGAATGATGTACAATTTGTTACAAAATCCCTTCATTTCTCTATCAAATTGCTGGTATTTCAGTTCTGAGGCCTAAATTTATTTCATTTGATTATTCAAAAAAAAGGGTGAAAACTCTTCTTTTCTTTCTTGTGTGAACTTTCAGCTTCCATCAAGAAGACAAAAAAGGGTGAAAATAAATATTTCTGGCGGGTGGCATAACCACCACTCGCCAGCACAGATCGCCATTTGTGCTAGCTCAAAGTTGTTGGTAGGTGCTCGGGCTGCCAGCATAGAGCTATTTTAGCCATCAGCCTAAATCTTTTGTGGTCCAGTGAAACCCATCTGAAAATAGTGCCAAACCAGGGTTAAACCCCTAATCTAGCTCCTCCCAGGGAGACTAACCAGCTGCACTATGGGCTGCTTGGCCGGAGGTTATATTATATCAGGTCTGAACTGAAACAGAAGCGTGAGCTCTGAAGGACAACATGTGGTCAGTATCTTGCAGAAAAGGTTACAGCACAGCTCAAATAAGATGGGCCAAAAATCGGTTCAAACCAGAATAATCGATCTCACGGTATTACTGTATATGTAATTAATAATGGGCTTTGAAGGTGACACCGTCGTCAATCGTCATGTAGTTGGCCCACCAACAGAGTCGGCGTAAATTGTTCAGAAACTCAATTGGGCTTGAAAGCCCAACAACGAAGCGCGCCTCCCGCGTTCCATCCACTCCGCAAGAGCACGATCGGACGGTTGACGGGGACCTGGGGGTCCACCCCGGGGGCCCGCTCCGCCGCATACCGTGGCGCGCCGCCGCGTTCCGGCCGTCTCTGCCTCCCACCCTCGAAGCCTCCTGGGCGTCCCGCGCTCGCTTCCGCCGCAGCACGCGTCCTAGCTAGCTCTATGGCCGTCGGAAAGAACAGCCTCCTCCGCTTGGGGTGGATCGGCCTCTGCCTGAACATCGTGTCTTGTCTTCGGTCTTCCCTTGTCACGGCGGCCATGTACAGAGACGGCGGCGCTGCTCCACAACGCGTCGTCGCCTTCCGTGTAACCGCCGCTGAACTCATGGGCAGCCCACGACACTGAGCGACACATCCCTGTCTCCCTGCCATGAGATGCGACGGACTACCCGTGGAATGGCACTCGCGCGTCGTGGCTGCCTTGACGGAGCGCCGCCGCATGCTGCTCACGGCACGACGCGCCACCATGGATCCAGCCATGTGCCCATGTGGTCCGAGCTCTCAAATCTCGGTTCAGAGGACAAGCACCGAGAAGGCGGCGACTAGCGTGCCCAGACCTTGGTGTGTGCAAGCCGGATCTGTTGGAGTTGTTCCAAATTCACTCCAGGAAATAGGTCGGGCTTCTGACGGAGCGGAGGTCCGTCGCCGGAGATAGTGAGATTGTTGCTGGCTGGTGCCCGTGGTTTTTCCCCTTCACATCGGAGGAGTTTTCCACGTTAAATCGTGTGTCTCCTCTGTGACTTGATTCTTTACTTCATATTCCTATACGTCGTTCATAACAGGATCATCATTGAAATCAGAAAACGAAAGGAAACATACAGGAGCAAGTAGCCAGCGTCGGCAGCAACACGGCGTACGTCGCTCTGATCTGGCGAGCTCAACGGAGCAGAGGAAGCGCCCCTGCCCCGGTCGGCCCCTTGGTTCCCCTTGGATTTGGGAGGACGGCCATCTGACATCACCGGCAAACTTGGACGCCGCCTCAATGCCGAGGAATCAAGGCCTCCAGGGCTCATGGTCGGCACACCGGCCGGGGGCGTCGTGGGTTACGGGCACGCGGCACGCACGCCGGCCTTGTCCGCGAGCACGATGGCCTCCACGGCCCGAGGCGCCGGCCAGCACAGGAGAGCCGCCGGACAGCGTGCCTTGGACCATCGACGACGGTGAAGTGGCCAGCCGTGTTCTCTGAAACCCAAGACTGGGAAGCTGACGACCAGGTTAGGCCAATGGGCAAAACGCGCGTCCCGCGACCCATCCACTCCCGTAGATGCACAATCGGACGGCGGACGGGTGCCAAGGGGTCGAAACGAGACCACCTGGTCGAAATGAGACCACCTGGGCGCGCCGCGGCGTTCCGGCCGTCTCTGCCTCCCATCCCATACCTGGGTGAGCCGCACGCACTCGCTTCTGCCGCCGCCGCCGCTGCCACACGACGTCCTCCTTCGCCGGTCGGAAAAGAATGGCCTTCACCAAGGGCAGGGCGTCGTGCAGGGCCTGCTCCGCGACGCCGTCCATGCAACCGATGCAGAGTTCATGAGATGGGCGGGTCGTCGAACGCAGGAGCGCCGGCCGCCGCAAAATCACGATCGACTCGCGCGTATCATAGCGCCGGCATGTCATGCGGGAGAAAGATTGAGGTGGCCGGCCGTTGGAAGTAACTCTTGGACGGACTCCCACGTGAACATCAGGGCGGAATTGACGTGCGCGGTTCCCTATGACGCATGTCATGGAGCAGGGAGGCGTTTCTCGTCAGCCGGAATCCTGACCGCCCCTCGGGGCTCCGACCGCCCTCGGAACCTTGCGAGCATGGCGGCTGCGAGGTCCCTAGGAAGGTCCTGGAGTAAGGCAAGAGCTGATTAGACTTCTCAACACAATGAAAGATTTACAGAGAAATTGTGCAAGATTGCTGGCAAGCAATGAAAGATTACAGAAAAAATGTGCAAGATTGCAGGCAAACGATGAAAGATGACGGAAATTTTGTGAAGATTGCTGGCAAGCAAGGGCCGGAAGATTGCAGAAGGCAAGGCGGGACCATTCAGATTGTGCAGACTCGCTTGATGTATTTTCTACTGAACCCACTCCAAATTTGGAATGAAATGCATGACATTTTAATCTGAAACCAGTTTGCAGCAACGGAGAAGCGGGCTAAGGGGAAAAAAAAGCAACTCTTGAAATTGCGCCCGGCTCGTGCGTCGCGGAACCTAGTGCAGGAAATTCAGAGAAAACACTAGCCTCATGTATCCTGTCAAATCTACACGCTTTTTTTGGTGATCTTGATGTACTGAAGTTTATTCTCTCTGGCGAGCCTTGTCTACTGTGGATGCTACAGGCACGCACCAGGACAGGAGATACGCATCTGAATGTTGCCTTCGTTCAAGACTCTTCTGCTCGAGATTTGGAAAGAAATTAGGAAGACAAGCTTGCATCGGAAAGGTGCATCATTTGGTGATCTCAATTCTCAAATGCGTACAAATTCATCCAACAAGATCACTTGCCTGTCTGCATCCACTGTTCTGATCGTCAGGAGTGAGGAACTAGGGAGTACTAATCGTCTGATCGTTCCGATCATCTTTTCATCAGGAGGAACTCAGTGTTCCTAATTATTTCCGTTAATTTAGTTGTTATTATTGCTAGCAGCAGTAGTTATTATTTGCTCATTCGTTGCAGTTTCTTTCCCTGTAACATTTCTCTGAAGGAGGAGAAGCAGCGGGAGGAGGTTCCCGGGAGGTGCCTCGGCACGGCTGCCATCGCTTCGGCCGACCTGGACCCCAAGGTGAGCACGCGCGGTTCCTCCTCCTCCCTCCATCTAATTTCCTAATTTGCATCTTCGTTTTCATCTTTGGTTTTGTGTTTTTGCAGGCAGGGGGAGTGGCCGAGCGCGTCAAGCTCGAGGAGGGAAAGCCTCCCGTTGTGGAGGTACAAAAGCAGAGGGAGGAGATTCCCTTGGAGGCGCCCAAACCCCGCGCGGCTGCCGTCGACTCGGCCGACCCGAACCCCAAGGTGAGCATGCGTGGTTCTTCTCCCCCTCCCCCCATTGGATTTGCTGATTTGGGTCTTGGATTTTGTTTATGGTTTCATCCGTTTCCTTTGATTTCCTGCAGGCAGATGGAGCAGTTGAGCGCACTAAGCACAAAGAGGGGAAGACACCTTCATTTGGAGCGCTGGTGATGAAGGCTCTGCAGTGGAAGCCAAGAGAGGGGGAGGAGGTTAACGGGGAGGCACCAGGACCAGCGCGGTGGTGTCCTCAGACATTCAGGTGAGGGTGCTTTACTCTCGTGACTTAATTGATTTTCACTTTGTTCCGACTCTGTGGTTCCAATCTAAGAAGAACCAGATCATCACGTGACTTAATTGATTATCACGAAGCTGAAGGGCTTCGTGATGCTCCCGTGATACTTGATCAAGCTGACACATTTAAGAGCCTACATGACTCTCATGGTGTCTCATCCTCTGAAATAAGGAAACATGATGTTGACCATGTGAGTTATTACTATCTGAATTCTATCTGAGTTACTAATGATGCATACTTTCTTATTGGTTTCAGTGTTTTTCTTTATTTTTTCCGTGAGATGGATCAAAATGCTACTTAATTGCCCGCCTTGCATTGCATAGCATACTGAGATAGAAACCATGCATTTCCTCAACTGTTTCGGTAAACGACCAAGGAAACACAACATTTACTTGGCTGTGTTGGTTAACTACAAGCAAATTGTTCATTATATTTTGATTATTTCAAACAGCCGAACAAATGCAATACTAGACAATTCATTACATTTATAGAACTATTAACTCTCCATTGATATATATAGGTATATATAAGTGGAATATGGTACCTACATATTGTGGTTGTGGTACGTTGCAGTGCAATGATAAGCTAATTATATATTTTCTAAAATTTGTAATATCTAATATTCCTCAAAAAAATTCTGAAATTTTGGTATCCTACACAACATGTCCACCATCTCTTCATAATATAGACTGGTAGGAAGCAATAAGATGGAAGATATTATTTGTGGGATGTCATCTTGAAAGCTGCTTACTACCACAACATTTGGCAAGCTTTGGAGGAGCCACGTAACTGCTGTCTTAGGCAAGGCAGCATGGATATTATTATAAGATTCAATCTCTGAAAAATGTTCCCGGAGAAGACGCCATCGACCGCCAGTTAGCCGCGCCGGTCATGGCGCCTCTTGGATGCTCTCTACCTCATGGCTCCATGACATACAGCACAAGGCTCATCCTCGATCAGAACAGAGCTCGAGCGGGGACCGGCCAGCCGCTGCCGCCGCCGTGCCGTCATTTTATGTTCTATTTTGTTCTGTTCGTTGCTGTGCGGGCGAGCGGGCGGGCAGGTTGAGGTCCGGAACGGCAGGGCCACCCAACCCGCTGCACGCGCCGCATCGGCATTGGGTGCTCTGGGAGCACAAGTGCACAACCACACGGTGCGCGGCAGTGGACCGTGAATCCTCGAAGCCGTGGGCATGGACGTCATCACCTGACCTGGGTAGGGGCGCATCTCTTCTTCAGTCCACCCTCGCTCTACGCAAGGGATGGTGGCATAGTGCTGTTAGGGATTAGCCTAGGATCTCTAGATGCACATCTAGCCGGGATATCTAGTTAATCGTGTGTTCATAGCATTCGTGTTAACTGAGAGAGATGGGGTACCTTCACCCCTAGGGGTGGAAGCGGCAGAGCCGCTGGCCATCTCGGGTTCTATTGGTGAAGGTCTGCACTAGGGCAGTGACGCGTAGTGCCGTGGCATGGCGGTGGCGGAGCTTCCCATCACTGCTGCACCCCCCGTGATCGATCGGTCTGGGGTTTTGTTGGTAGGGTGGCCGGTGGCGGTGAACCTCGTACCGTGCGCCCCGACCCCTACCTCTATTTATATGGTGCAGGTGACGGGAGCTCACCACCCAATGCTAGAGTGAGCGCCCCCGATCAAGACGCGAGTCAAGGGCTTAATGGACTGTTGGGCCCATTAGAGAGGAGATCAATCTAACAAGTGCGACTGAACGATGCTGCAGATGAGGCAGCGTGTAGAGACTGAGCTTTGGACTGCCGCGCCGCCACGGCTGAGGCTGATCGCCACAAGCGGATCGGAGGAGGCTCTTTCCGATAGGGGCCAGGGAGCTAGGACGTTGGTAGAGAGGATGGGATGCGAGGCAGTGAAGACCGGGCCGGAACACGGCGGCGCGCCACCGTGTGCATGTGCATGGCTGGCTGGCCGCCTTCTTCCCGACTCTCTTCGCGGCCTCGTCGGGTCGGACGGGAGGAGGTCGAGCCATGTGGATGCCACCTTCCTGTCGTCGACGTGCCGCTCGATGGTGGCGAGTGAGATGCTGGCCGAGCCGACAGGGAAGGCCTCCTTGTCGTGGCGCGCCTCGAGGGAGATGATGAGGCAGTCGTCATCGGCAAACGGCTCGGCGGCGGCGAAGAGCAGTTCCAGTTCCACGCGGGCGCTCCGTTGCGCGCCACCGCCGTGGTGCGCGTCTTGAGCGCCTGGAAGCCCCGTGATGCCGGCGTCTCGTGGAGGCGGCACCATGAGCGTGTCCTGCGCATTCGGTGACGGTGATGCCTCAGCCGTGCAGGCGCCAGGCCATGCGTCCTCGGGAACGCGTCAAGGCCGCCGTACCTGTACGTCGGAGTCCATGAGTTGCAACTTTAACGGCCGGCCACCTCTTTCTTCCGCACGTCATGTCAGCATGGTGATGCGCCCCGCTTGGTGAGAGCTTGCGGCGGGTGGCGGCGCTCCTGCTGACCGGCGCCCCGGCTGCTCGCACCCTCCTCCTCGTCGCCAACGTCTTCGCCCGCCCTGCCCTGCCCTGCACCCTGCACCTAGCCCTCGGGGAAGGCCGTTCTTTAATCTCCGACAGGCGAAAGATTACGCGTGTTGTGGCGGCGGCGGCAAGTGTGTGCGACTCACCTAGAAGGGTCATGGGAGGGGAGACGGAGACTGCCGGAACGCAGCGGCGGCGCGCCACGGCGTGCAACGGAGGTATCGACCGGACCCCTGGGTCCCCGTCCGCCGTCCGATCGTGCATCTACGGGATATAGAAACTGTTTGATTCAGTTTCGACGTGCTCTTAGAGTAATCCACTGCCACAGTGCGGATAACATTGCAGATGTCCACAAGTATTGCTGCATAGAACTGCAACATTGGCAAGCTTTTGAGGAGCCACATTCAGTATCCAGTTCAGGAATCAATGTTGTGTTAGGCACAGCATGCATGGATAGTTGGATACTGTTGTCAGATGAACATCTCTCTGAGACATTTCTACAGAGTCGGACGTACGTCGTCATCGACTAGGAACCGCCGGGCATGTGCCGCGCGGATGCTGCAGCAGGACCGCGAGAATTCTCGACTCCGTCGCGCGCCATGCGGACGTCGTCACGGCCGCGTACGTGGAGCACGTACTTCCTCGCGCGCGCGTGCTCGAGGAGGCGTGCTCCAGGAAACGGCTGCTGACTTCATTCGCCGTCGATGGCCGAAGGTGTCCGGCGGCGCAATGCGAGGTGCGGAGCGCGCGGCGCGCAAGGCAGAGGGCACGGGAGGCAAAGGCATTTGGAACGCGCTGGGAGCACAGCCAGGCGGCGGCAACGGACCGGAAATTCTCGTCTCGACGCCGTGGCCGTGGACGTCCGTCGTGGCCCGGCCTTGCGCCGCGCGTCCGGACAAGCCGGCACGCTATCTCGAGGAGGCGCCAAGCTAAAACAGCGAGCGCGGGGCGAGCCAGGTGGCCGCCGGACCTATCGAGCAGCTCCTGATGGAAGAAGCGAGAGTGGGCTTCCGGCGTCCACGAGCGGCGGGGTTGCCGTGGAGCTTCTCTCCTCCGTGCTCACGCGCGGCCAGGCCAACCTCCACCGCACGGCTGCCAAGCAAGGAAACGCGCCGAGTCCGACTGCGATGCCCGGACGGTGCAACGTAACAGGGATGCGAGTGAGGGACGGCCGGAACGTGGCGGCGCGCCACGGTGTGCGGCGGAGCCGCCCAGGTGGTCTCGTGTCTGGGGCTGGCCCTAGTTCCGCGTCAGCCGCCCGATCGCGCTTCTGTGGAGAGGATGGATCGCGGGAGCCGGGAAGCGCGCGCGCTTCGTTGTTGTTGCCTTGTTGGGCTCTGAAGTTTAAGCCTACTACTACGTTTCCGGCGGGTGAGCCGCAATGGCCGTCTCTTATGACCTGTATTTTGGAGGAGCTAGATCATGGCAGGCACTGTGATGGCGCTCAACCCCGTCGGCTTGACCGGCTCGAGACGAACCTGGCCAGCGTCGAAGAGAGCTTACTGCAAAAGGGTACTGTGAGCTTCTCTTCCTCTGCTTGTTACGGTGATATCGTCATCTACTCATCTCCCATGCCTACGACAACTTATTCGCGCTAACGACTTGACAGGTATGGAAGGAGCGCAACGCCAGAGTTTTCCATCAAGACTCTAGCAGCCTACAAGGAGTACTCCTAAAGATCGGGAAGGAGGTCGACCTCTGGATCGAGGCAAGCGCCAAGACGCTCGGTTGTCTTCCTAGGGAGTAGTCCGCGATTCGATCCATTTCCCGATCCGCAAAATCCGATAACGTACCTATACGAGTGGGATGGATGGAGAGAGCTGTAAGAGCGGTAAAAGCAAGCTCGGTGATACAGCTCATTGCTCTTCCTAGTTGTTTCTGGATTGCAAATAAACTTGTACTCCCGTGACTAAGACCCGGTGTGCCTCGCTGCGACGGTACATTGTCCTCTATTTAAATACAAAGATGCGTCAGGTCTCCTGCATATTTGAGAAAAAAGTAATGCTGCTAATCAGCATATGTAACTTCTACTTGTTGCACATTCTCTATATATGTATATAAATTATACAGTATAAACAAAGAACATATAAAGTGTCAAATCAAAACGGTGGTCAAAGTTGGCGCTAGATAATTGGATGAGTAGTAGCCTTTTAAGTTTCTTCTCTTTTTACCCTTTGAGCCTGAGAGCTCCGTAATCCATTGTACAAATCCCTCTTTTATATATACTAGCAAATATACCCATGCGTTGCTACGGGTAAAAAAAGTTAGACATCTCAAGTTGGTGGGCTAAAAATTATTCAGGATAACAACTCTATGTTGGTGGACTAAAAAAAATTATATTTCTCTCTTTACATCGTTCTTGAGCTCCCACCGACTGGATCATGAGAAATCGGACTTCTTCGGGAGCCGAACTCAAAAATGAGCGTGTCATCTTCAACCTCCCGATCTGCCAAGCTCGCCATTGTCGGGCCGGCCGGGAGCATGCAGGGCGCGGGCGTCTGTGCTGGTGGCGGTGGCGGCGCACGCGGGGCTGCAGCAGCGCAGGCGGTGGCGGCGGCGTTGCGGCGGTGCAGGTGAGGCGTCGCCGGCGAGGCTCGGTTCGGGGTCGAGAGGTGACGGGTGCGGGGAGCATGGCACGTGCCGGGGGCGCGCGTCTCAGCTTGGGCTCGGCGTGGGAAGAGGCGGTGGCCAGGTGTGCGAGGGGCGAGCATCGGAAGGATGTGGCGCGACGCAGGAGGGGGTGGGGGCGGGCGAGCAGGAGCTCGTGGTCGACCATGGCCGGCCGGCATGGACAGAGAGAAAAGGAGGGAGAAGGAAGGAGGGATCATGAGAAGGAGGAAGTAGATGGTGAAGTTCAAGTTCATGTCCGAAATCTATTTCTTCCTGCGGCCGGCCATTGCAACATAGCCAAGCGGCAGCTGGACACAGGCGGACAAGACCGAGTTGCCTATAGTTAGCGTCATGGGTCCACTTGTCAATAAGATTAGGTTGGACCAAACTAAAAAAGTGAGCAGAAGCATTCCTTACTTTAATAATAATAATAGGTATAGATAAAAAAAATTGGGGAGGGGACTCCCCTGCCGATTTGCTCAAAACAAAAATGTGCACAACTTACTAATACATTTTTATGGTGTACTCGAATAGGTACTACTCCAAAAAAAAAAATTCAAACTGTACATAAACTATACGTCCATATTTTTCTATTTTTGTATTATACTCAAGGACTTTGCTACCGTACTCTAAATGATCGTGGACTTTCCATTTAGTTATTAGATCTAGATGTTATTATTACATCTTACCTTCTATGAGGTAATAGAAGAAATAAATTTTATATATTTTTTACTTTAGAAAATATAAACTGTATGAAAAATGTCCTCCAATTATATCTAACTACCTTTCATGCTGCCATTACATGTAACATCATGCAATGTGACAAATAACACTAACATGTTCTATAACGTATCACGTAGGATTTTGGACATGTCACTCAGCAAATAAAACTGCCGTGTTGTTAATATGAAATCCCATGTCATGCTACAAAAACGCAGCATGATATGGTGATGGGCCGTTGTAACTTCTTTTAACCTGAAATTAGCATGGCATGGTGATGGGTTTTCATAACATGATGGGTAAAAAGTATCAAGTGGGTTAGACCTAAGCATTGGTTTTCTACATGTAATGTAAGGCACAATACAATTCTGAATTGGAATAAGCGAGTGGAGTCTCTCAAATAGAGATGAGCTCACCGGTAGAAAACTGAGTATTAGTCCCGGTTGAGGGACCCAGGATAAAAGATACCTCCTTTAGTCCCGGTTGGTATTACGAACCGGGACTAAATGGGCTGCCACGCCAGGCGCGGCACATGCCCCCTTTTATCCCGGTTAGTAATACCAACCGGGATAAATGGTTTTGCAAAAAGATTTGAAAAATAAATAATTCCTGGGGGGTCCCAGGGAGACCTCCCCACATGCGCAAGTCACAAGTCACGCGATTTTCACGTGAAATATGCGCGTGCGCAGTTCGTGGGATTCAAACCCACGACCTCAACCCTCGCGCGTAGCTTCCTTGCCATTCCACCTACACACCACACCTAACTATATAGGGGATCCAATCCTTTTATACTAATTCGTGGGGACCCTTTCATCCCGGTTGGAAACATATCCCGGTTAGTATTACAAACCAGGATAAAAGGGTCCGAAGGATTTAGTCTATACGTGGGGACCCTTTTATCCTGGTTTGTAATACTAATCGGGATAAAAGACCCCCTTTTATCCCGGTTGGTGTTTCCAACCGGGATAAAAGGGTCCAAGGGCTTTAGTTCTTTTTCAACCACTCGTGAGGGATCCTTTTATCCCGGTTGGAGTTTCCAACAGGGATAAAAGACCCATTTTATCCCGGTTGGTGTCGTGAGCTTTAGTCCCAAGTGGTAACACCAACCGAGATTAAAAGGGTGACCTTTAGTCCCGGTTATTCTTACCACCCGGGACAAAAGGATCCCCCACGGGTAGCTGATTTTTTCACCCGGGACTAAAGGGTCCCTACGGGTGTCTGATTTTTGAACCGGGACAAAAGGTGACTTTTAGTTCCGGTTGCAAATACCAACTGGGAGTAAAGCTCCGCGCATCCCCTTTTGTACCGGGCCTACTTTAAACTGGAATTAAAAGGGGGCGCATCGAAAGTCAGTTCTCTACTCGTGGCTGCTAGACTATGTCGAATAATGAATTTAATGATTAAAAAAACTAAGAGATGCATGAAATTATACAAGGAATCCTGATTTCAAAGAAAAGGAAAATGGGGATATGGCGAAATCGGTAACATATTATGCCACCTGACTGGTTCAATATTGTTTAGGGAGCAATAGTTGTGTTATATGTAACAAGGTGTAATGAAATGCCACAAGTCCAATTTTTAGGGAAGTGGTCATTGGCGCTACCCATAACATATTATGGTAGCATGTGACAAGTCTAATTTTTTTAGGCCCCGTTTGGGTCCAAGGAATTGGAATCTATTTAATGGAGTAGGCTAATTTATGTTGGAATGTGGCATTCCACAACTTTCCAAAGTTTAGATATAAGCCTATCTTAAATTCATGGAGTGGGAGATGGAAATTGATTCTATAGATTATGGTTATTAGAATGGAATTCAATTCTTATAGCACGCTCTTAGACTTGCTTCTCTATAGTAGAAGTGCAGCATACAAGTATCTCTCCCATATCACCAACTATAATATACAACTATATTCCACATACAATTATATTAGCTTAATTAATTTGTGTCTAAATTATAATTATTAGGATGGAATTCAATTCCAATGGTCCAAACGGGACCTTAGGGAATTGAAGTAGTATTTCGTTATATACAATTAAAGTTCGAACCAGGCATGCACTGGAACGTTCTATAAACATATTATGATATTTATGAGCAACATGCGTAACTGTCAAATTTTGTTGTAACATGTGTACAATGCCTGGTGAGCTCCATAATTTGTAACATAAATACATGTGTACATATTAATGCTATTCCCTTTTTTGATAGATGCTGTGTATTTTAAGTGAATGCAGAAAAGTTCGTTAAACTCCAACGTGACAAATATTGGTACAATTTTTTTCCCTCGTTGGGTGCATACGTAAAGCTTGCTTGGATGAATAGGAAATGAGATTAGCGCACTATTTAGAAAGAATTCATCCACGATTTACAAATGAATGCATGAATAATTACACACACATGTTTTTTTTAAAATTTTCAAATTGATGTATCCAGTGAGTAAGATTCGTTTGACCTGTTATCTCCTTTAAGATAATCAAAGTCGTAGTGGTAATATCAAATTGTACATAAGTTAGGCGTTCATCAGTCTTATTATGTACGTTCTACAAATAGTAAGTCTCTAGGAAAAATGGAACCAATTCAAAAGCCAAATACGACAAAACCCAAGCTTGACTGCTTGAGGGATGATGAAGTCTAAGGAGGGGCTTCGACCATGCTGTGAAAAGGGCGTCAATCCAGAAGGTGGAGAACTGCAAGCGGAAGGAACTTGAAAGATGATGTAGTGTTGCCAATTCTAAGCAAAAATGTTATGATTCGTTAGTAATTTCAATGCGAGTTTCGGTGGTTAGATTTCGTGTGTAGGCGATGCGATCATTAGTATGAAGATAAATGCGATAATTCTGCCGACCTCAAGATCCATCAATTTTAGTCGGATGTGTTTACAAAGAGTGTACACACGCGTGCGTGTGAGCATATGTGCCTCTACAGCATGTTTAGAAAAGATCTTAATTACAAAGGTTATTTGAAAGTCCACTTTTTATATGTACCTAAGTTAGGCGCGCATTAGTCACGTACGTGCTGCAAATAAATTGCTAACAGTTTCGAAGCAAGACCATAAACCAACAGCAACAGTTACGCACATGGGGCGTTGTCCTACATGCTGATGAGCTAAGACGTTCGCATGCATGATTGGAGAATGCGACGACCTGGAATGTCCACGAGGGCACGTTCCACCAGTAGACATTTCAGCTTCATCAGTGTGCCGTCCAGCAAAGTACTCACCGGAATTAGTAGACAACAATACCCCTATGGACAAAATTGCTCCAGATACTGTAGTGACGCGCTTGCGCTAGGGCCAATGCGACGCGAGCTGGCTACCGGTGACCAAGCCTATAAATACTTGGGAATACACACATGGCTGAGGCATCCGCGGCTAGCAATGGCGTCCAGGTCTATAACTTACCCTGGGCTCCTGCTCCTGGTCGTGGCACTCGTGCTTGTGCCATCTTCGCAGGCCAAGCGATCACCCCCAAGGTCTGCTCCCACGCCAGCTCCTAGGATTGCACCATCACCAGCTCCGAGATCTGCACCCACTCCTGCTCCTAGATCGGCACCTACCCCAGCCCCTAGGGCTCCACAGGCGCTATCTCCTACACCTGCGCCCACGCCAGCTCCAAGGACGGCACCAACACCTGCTCCTAGATCCGCACCTACCCCAGCACCTAGGGCTCCACAGGCGCCATCTCCGACGCCTGCGCCAATGCCACCTCCAAGGACGGCACCGACAACGACACCAACACCTGCTCCTAGATCCTCACCTACCCCAGCTCCTAGGGCTCCACAGGCGCCATCTCCTACGCCTGCTCCCACGCCAGCTCCCACGCCAGCTCCAAGGACGGCACCAACACCTGCTCCTAGATCCGCACCTACCCCAGCACCTAGGGCTCCACAGGCGCCATCTCCTACGCCTGCTCCCATGCCAGCTCCAAGGACGGCACCGACACTTGCTCCTAGATCCGCACCTACCCCAGCACCTAGGGCTCCACAGGCGCCATCTCCTACGCCAGCTCCAAGGACGGCACCGATATCGGCACCGACACCTGCTCCTAGATCCGCACCTACGCCGGCACCTAGGGCTCCACAGGCGCCATCTCCTACGCCTGCTCCCACACCAGCTCCAAGGACGGCACCGACACCTGCTCCTAGATCCGCACCTACCCCGGCACAGAGGGCTCCACAGGCGCCATCTCCTACGCCTGCTCCCACGCCACCTCCAAGGACGGCACCGACACCGGCACCGGCACCTGCTCCTAAATCCGCACCTACCCCAGCACCTATGGCTCCACAGGCGCCATCTCCTACGCCTGCTCCCACGGCTTCTCCAATGACGGCACCGACACCGGCTCCTACATCCGCACCTACCCCAGCACCTAGGGCTCCACAGGCGCCATCTCCTACGCCAGCTCCCACGCCAGCTCCAATGGACGGCTCCAACACCTGCTCCTAGATCTGCACCTACCCCAGCACCTAGGGCTCCACAGGCGCCTTCTCCTACGCCTGCTCCCACGCCTGCTCCAAGGACAGCACCGACACCGGAACCGGCACCTGCTCCTAGATCCGCACCTACCACTAGCACCAACGGCTCCACAGGCGCCATCTCCTATGCCTGCTCCCACTCCTTCTCCTAGGATGGCACCGACACCGGCACCGACACCTGCTCCTAGATCCGCACCTACCCCAGCACCTAGGGCTCCACCGGCGCCATCTCCTACGCCTGCTCCGACGCCAGCTCCAAGGATGACACCGACACCTGCTCCTAGATCGGCACCTACCCCAGCACCTAGGGCTCCACAGGCGCCATCTCCTACGCCTGCTCCCACGCCAGCTCCAAGGACGGCACCGACACCGGCACCGATAGCTGCTCCTAGATCCGCACCTACCCCAGCACCTAGGGCTCCACAGGCGCCATCTCCTACGCCAGCTCCAAGGACGGCCCCGACACCGGCACCGACACCTGCTCCTAGATCCGCACCTACCCCAGCACCTAGGGCTCCACAGGCGCCATCTCCAACTCCTGCACCGACACCTGTGCCAATGCTCGCACCCACGCCAGTCCCAGCACCCACTCCAACGCCCGCACGCACGCCGGCTCCGACTCCTGCACCGACACCTACTCCGACTTCGGCACCTACACCTGCTCCGACGCCAGTCCCGACACCTTCTCCGACACCTGCACCCACGTCTACTCCGACACCGGTCCCGACGCCTGCACCAACACCTATCCCAAAGCCTGCTCCCATGTCCACCCTAACTCCCCCACCAGCGACTCCCCCGCCACCACCACCACCGACTCCCCCGCCACCACCAACACCTGTCCCAAAGCCTGCTCCCATGCCCACCCTAACTCCCCCACCACCGACTCCCCCGCCACCACCACCACCGACTCCCCCACCACCACCACCACCAACCCAATCCGTGTGTCCTGCAGGCTTCGATGACTCGAAGGCATTTCTAAGCGCCATCCCAGTGTATCTAAAGCGCAATATCCTTCTTCTCATTGTCTCCAAAAACATTGCTGATGCCAGCCCGGGCACCAGCACCACGAAATGCTTGTGCTATTACTCTACGAACCTTTATTTACCCATCCCCACCCCCAACGTCAAGGGCCCCATCGCCTGCCGTCGAGGCTGAACTTGAGCAACATCCTCGCACGCACAACACAAATGTGCGCCAAGCTTTTTCTACCCATACTCACACTACATATATACTAAATAAGTCGTCGTTTATGTGGTCATCTGCCTGCGTGCGGAGACCGATGATTCACTAGTATGGTGCCTACAGGAGCTGGCCTGCTCATGTGTACTGCATTTGTGCGACATGCACGTCCTACGTGCCCTGAAATTTGAAATATTATTACTGAGTGCCATTCACAGAACCATGATCGACATTTGTCTCCAATGTTGGATCCATGCATGTTACTGAAATACCAGGTTTTGTTTAAAGGGAAAGGTAAACTATGCTCGAGTATTTTCTTGGCTCCCTACACTGACGGACCTAGAGGGAGCTCCAGCGGCAAGGTAGGCAGGAGGTGGTGGCGGGGTGGCAAGGCGATGCAGGCGCCACTAGCTGGTGGGCGGCCGGATGGCCTGTGGAGGTGGCGGGAGCGAGCACCAGCGACAAGTTTGCGTGGGAGTGAGCGGCGGGTCGGATTCGGCGGCGAGAGCTGCCGGAGATGAGGAAGGAGGGCGGAGCAGGGGCGACAAGCCATGAATAAGCTCACCAGAGTTGAAAAATGGGGTGCGCGGGGGGGGAGGGGGGGGCGGCAGTTCCCCGACGAGGGCTCGTCTACGTTGCTCGCCAGCGTCGGTGGAGGGAGCTATGGGCGCTGGAATTTCCGTTTGTTATGGCGGCGCCACCTGTGTACGTGCGTGCGTGCTTCAGAAGACGATGGCAGAGGAAGGTAGAGTTGTGAGGCAGGGATGGACATGAGCCGTTGGATCAGATGGGTGGATGGAAATTATGAGTGTAGGCTGGTCCAAAAATGGCTTTGTTTAAACGTACGCCCTCGTCCGATCCTGCGCCTCCTTGAGGCTACCGGGCGGCGCCGGCGAGCACGCCGAGGAGCTGCTCCTCCGTAGGCAGGCGTCGACGATCGAGCTGTTGACCAAGGCACAACATCTGTACAAAGTCCGCCTCAACTTCATGCTGGCCCGCATGCAGTTTAATTTCCTCCTAGTAGTGCAGCTGCGCACGTGCAACCCGGCTGGGCCTCCTCCGATCCGATCCCAGGCACACCATGGCCCACATGTACGTCTACGTCTACCTGATTTCACACGACACGTGCGGCATAGTGACGTAGCCACCGCCCCGCCGCATCCTGGCAATCTGACCGAGAGGGAGAGGTTAGTGCTCGATCAGTCGATCCATCGAGTTCTCTCGAGGTTAGGGTATGCTCCCCAAGTCTGACAACGACGAGGAGGAGATGGCGGGCAGCGCGCGGCGGTGGCGAGACGAGCGACTTCTCGACACGACCACCAATAAACGCCCCATGGCCGAAGGCGATGCGATGGCGGCCGGCGGCAACACCAATAAGCATGTCAAGCCCGAGGACGATACGGCGGTGGCCAACGGGGAGATGGGCAGCTTTATCTTCACCGATCTCCCGAAGATGACCAACGGCGCCAAGCCGGAGGCCGCCGGATCGTGGGAGGAGGTGGGCAGCCGCTCCACCACGTACACGGCCAAGCCGGTGGGATCCCCGAAGACCAACGGTGCTACCTTGTTTTCACTCAACTTAACACGTCGATGTTCTTACTTATAGCTACCGTCTGCTGCATTGGCTCTGCCCGAGCTAGCACGAGATTCTGAGATGTTATGGGTGTGAACTGACACAAGGCATTCAGTCTTGTAGCTTAATCAGTCAAAAACACTGCAATAATCCAAACTTTTGTAGTTATATATCTTTTGTCAATTCTACCTACTAACAGAACTATAAGCTGCATCGTTGCATGAGCTTCGGTTGTTTCCGAATTCGTAGAAGTTCAGACTAGGCATTAATTTTTTGCTGAACACACACGGAGATCAAAGGCGTTATGAAAACTAACTGCATTAACGCTATTGCCATACTACCTCTCTGATGCTATGATCATTCTATCACCGATGCTATTATCAATTTGGCACCTGCTGAAATTGACTGAATTTGGTTTGCCCTTCATCCAATTTTTCTAGACCGAAACACTGCTACGCGGTACGATTCCATTGGTCTCGACTGAGACCAAAATAGAGAATCCGTTTGCTCCAACCATGCAGTTTCCCCTGGTGCATGCAGCCCATTCGGCCGGGCCTTCCCAGAGAAGCCGCCAATAAAGGGAGGCCCGTTACGGTTCATGGCTTGGCGCGGGCGGAGAACTTATACGGCTTCGGAAGTTTTTTTTTTCTATTGAACTTCCATTCTTTTATATTCGTACAAAATAATATCAGTCCTTGGATGCACACGTCCATGGCCGCCGCCGCCAAGCTCGTTGCCAAGCTCCACCCGTCCTCCTCCAACCCTAGCTCCACCTGCACGCCCCCTCCATGGCCGCCGCCGCCAAGCTCGCGTTGCCGCCCCTGAGCTCGCATGCTGCTCCGCGCATGCCGTCGCCCAATCAATGCGCCGTCGTCCCAAGGGCATGCAAGCCCCACCGTCACCGCCACGTTCGGGGCACCATGCGCGTTGCCCGCCGCGGGCCACCGTCGCGCCACGCCCGCCAGCACCCGCCACCGCTGCGGCTGCTGCTGCGCGCTGTGGTCCACTGCCATCACTGAAGAAGAAAGTGATTTTTTTTTTCAAAATGTTGATGCATGTTTTAAGAAATGTTGAATCCGTTCTCCCGAAATGTTGAAATAGGTTTTTCAAAATGTTAAAGGTAGTGTTTTTCAAATGTTGATATATATATGTTACCAAAATGTTGAATCTGCTATTTCTAAATGTTGATCTATTTTTCAGAAAATGTTGAATGTAATAATCTTCTAAAATGTTGAGTTTGGATCCTCTATTTTGGGCCTACTTAAAGTTATATTGGTTAACCAAATTCCACAAGTTGTATACGACTATAGAAGCCCCCTGTCGCGGGTGCATGCATGCTTTAGCGCAGCTTTTTTTGGAATAAACTCGTCCATGATCATACGGATCTGCTTGTGCATGCTTGATATGTCCCTCAAAAAAGCCAATTCTTCATGCTCATTTTCTTTTAAAGGAATTCTTCGTACTCATTTGACTTCTTATCACTTAGGAGCGAGGTAGCCAAAGTACTGTAGTAGGGTCTATATACTCAAATAGGTCTTGTTCCAAAATTTATCTAACCGTACATAAGTCAGGCATGCATTAATCTTTTGTACGTGCTTCAAATTACAAGTCTCAGGGAAAATGGGACCAATTCGAAATCCAAATTCAACAAAAATTGAATCTTAACAGATGCAGTTAATGTTGTTGGAGTGGCGTCAATCCAAAAGGTAGAGGACCGCTAGCAGAAGGAACACGAACGAAAGACATAGCATATTAGTGTGATCAGTTGTGAGCAACACACCATTGGGAAGAGTTAGTAATTTCGTAGTGTGGTTAGGTTTCCGCTGGTGTATCTTTTTGTACTCAGGATACAACTCTTAAGCTCAGCCATTGTTTCGATGGTAAGCGACGTGACAATCGATATCAAGACATGCGTGGTCATATTTCGCCCATACCAAGATCTACCAGTAGTCCACTCTGAGACTGCTTATAAGGGTAAGATGGTGATGAGCGCACACACACGCGTGAGCACATATATCTCTACAAATCTTACCTAGGTTATTTTGAAGTCTACACACATGTACCTAAGCTAGGCGCACGTACATTAGTCCTACGTAGGTGCTGCAAATTTCTAGTGTCCAAATTTAGTCTACAGAATAACGGCAACTCAAGGCATAAAAGCCGACATCCACGCGCAAGGGCATCATTGTATCCTGCTAACAGGTTCGCATGATGATAGGAGAATGCAACCCCGAATGTCCACGAGGGTACATTCCAGCAGTAAGACATTTAGGCTTGATGGCCGTTAGCCGGCCGACAAGTACTCATCCAAGTTAGACAACAATGCCCTCCGAGAAACTTTGCGAACTGACACTGACGCGAGTGCGGCGTGCGCTAGGGCCAATCCGAAACTTGCTGGTTGCATTTGTGTGACAATTGACATGTACTTGTGCTTCTGTATTATGTGTCCTCAAAATGCAAAATACTCCGTCCGTCCCAAAAAAACAAGTCATTCTCGCGGGAGGAGCTATCTCGTGGAGAACCTCAAAATAGAAAGTAACTGCATCATCAACGATGCATGAAGAATTCATAGCATGTCATGAGGTCACGGGGCAGGTGATGTGGTTAAAAAAATTTATACCCGAATTGAGAGTGGTTGATTGTATTCACAGACCACTAAAGATGTACTGCGATAATGAGCCAGCAGTATTCTATGCTCACAACAACAAATCAAGCAATGCTTCCAAAACCATTGAGATAAAGTTTTATGTCGTGAAAGACAAAATTCAGGATCGCACTATAAGTCTCGAGCATATAAGAACAAAAGATATGCTTGCGGATCCGCTCACGAAAGGCTTACCACCCAATGTGTTCAGAGAACACTTAGCCGGCATGGGTTTAAGGGAAAGCCTATGATTCCTGGATTGGAAAAGGCCCAAAAGAAACAGAATTATTTCAAAATAGAGAGGTGTGTTGTAGCTGTTGATTCTATCGGCGATTAAGCTGTGACGATGAGGCATGCTCTACATATTAATCTACGATGAAACGAATAAAAGTGAAAAGTGTAAAGTTAAAAGTAAATGATGAGATCAAGGGGGAGAATGTTAGATTGATCTCTTTCCCAATGGGCCCAAAGGCCCATCGGGACCCTGATCCGCGCCCTGATCGAGGGCGCTCACCCTAGCAATGGGTGGTGGGCCCCTGTCGCGCTGCGCTATATAAACAGGGTGGGGGACCCGGCTCGGCTCACGAGGTTTGCCGCAGCCAGCCGCCCCACTGACACACCTACCGATCTAGGTTTGCGCAGTAGCGGCGGGAAGCACCACCGCCACCTCACCGGCGACCGGACTCGGCACTGCGCGTCGCTGCCTTGCGCAGACTCCACCAAGCGAACCCGCGATGGCCAGCAGCTCTGCTGCTCCCACCTCTAGGGGTGAAGGTACCACTATCTCTCTCTCTCTCTCACTCTCGGCACACACACTAGGAACACCATGACCCTCCTGTCTTTTATGATCCCGACTAGATGTGCATCTAGAGATCCTAGGCACGGCCCTAACAGTAAGCTCTCGTGAAGTGCCCGAAGCTAACCTCGAGTTCCCAGCCACTGGCCAAAGTTGCTAACTCTATCGAAGCTGCTGGCCGAGCGAAGCCGTTACGGCAGCACTGCAAGGTTACCAGATTCCAAGCTGCCGAACCCTCGCATGCAAGCGCGACCCTCTTCTAGAGTACTCTTTCAACTATAGATTTCCATTTCGCCCGAGGCCCGTGGGCCGGCCCACGGCACGACATTTTGGCCCGGTACAGGCACGGCCCAGCACGACGGCCTTGCAGGTCAGGCCGGCCCAGCCTACATCACGGGCCGGGCCTGGGCCGCTACCCCAGCACGTGGGCTGGCCCGGCACGGCCTGGCCCATTTGGCCCGTGGGCCAGCAACGGCCGGCACGGCCTGTTAAGGCCTGCCAGGCCTGCCTCGGCCCGGCCAAACGGCCGTATATAAGGCCACGCGACCGCCCCCGGCGGAAACCCTACCCCCGGCCCCCGCTCCCTCCCGCATCGAGCCGCCTCGCCTCTGTCTCTCTCTCGCTCTCTCCCGGTCCCTGCTCCTCGCCTCCTCCCCGCTCCTTCCCGGCTCCTCGCCTCCTCCCCTAGATCCTCCGCCGTCCTTGCCCGCTGCCGGCTTGCCGGTGGCCCCTCCGCCTCCCTCCCCCCCGTAACTGCTCCTCCACTCTCAGATCCGGCGTCCTCGCCCACCGCCGGCTTGCTGGTGGCCCCTCCGCCGGCTCCGCCTCCCTACCCCTGTAACTGCTCCTCCCCTAGTCCCCTCTCAGATCCGGCATCCTCGCTCGCCGCCGGCTCGCCGGTCACCCATCCGCCTCCCTCCCCGTAACCCCGCTTCTCCCTTAGCCCCTCCGGCCCTCCGCCTCCCTCGGTTCCTCGCCTAGTCGCCTCCTCCCCCCGACCCTCGCAGATCCGCCTCACTCCCTGGTTCCCCACCGTTGCGGTTCGTCTTCTCCGGCTCCGGGCTCCGGCTGCACAGGTAAACACCATCCTCACTCCTCTCATTCCTCTTCTTCTTCCGTTCTTCGACACCTCACAGATCCGCCTCCCTCACTTTCTTCTCTTTTATCGTGTAGGTCTCCTACAGGGGCCGCGCGTCGTTGAGGAACGGAGCCGCTGAGGCGACGACGTCAACGGTGGAGGGCTCGAGGGTGTGTTCCGGTTCCGGGTGTGCTCGAGGATGGACGACGACTATCCAACCTGCCTCAATGATGAGTTGCGGTTGATGGGGGAGACCGGAGATGATGATTCTGATTTGGAGGCGGATCGGCGGGCGCTGCTCGGTGGTGTCGTCCCCGATGCTCAGCCAGGTCCTGGAGATTCTCCAGCACCTGCTGCTGCTGGCTCTAGTGCTGGTCCGGGCTCGGAGAGTACGGGCAGCAAGAGGACTCGTTCTTGCACCTCTAAGGTGTGGGATGACTTTGAGCCTCTGTACGAGGTAAAGAATAACAAGAGGGTAAGAACTGGTGCTAAGTGCCTACATTGCAAGAAAATTTATTCTGGTAAGTCTGCTAGTGGTACTGGACACTTGCATAGGCACCTTCCAAAGTGCCCAGTCTTGCTAGGTGCTTCACGTATGGCTCAATCCCAACTCAAGTACAATCCTGATGGCTCTCTCCATATGTGGGAGTACAATCCTGATGTTGCTCGTATCCAGTTGTGCAGATTGATTGCTAGACTAGACCTTCCTTTATGCTTTGGTGAGTCTGATGCATTTGAGGAGTATATTAATATTGCTCATAATCCTAGATTCAGTTGTGTGTCTAGGCAAACCACCACCAGAGATTTTGTTAAGTATTTTGATGAGCGTCGTACTAAACTCCTGGCTTCTTTGCAATCTGTTTCCTCTGTTGCTCTTACATCTGACATATGGTCTGGTAATGCTAAGGAAGATTACCTTAGTGTGGTTGCTCATTATGTGAATGCTGATTGGCAACTAGAGAAGAGGATCTTAGGCCTTCGTTTAATTGATGTTTCTCATAATGCTGATAATATTGCTGAGCGCATTACAGTTGTTGCTACTGATTATGGTTTAAATGATAAGATATTTTCTATCACACTGGATAATGCATCGGCAAACACTGCCGCCATTGGTAAGCTTCATCCTTCACTGACTGGTTACATGGGTAGACTTTTTTTTCATCAGCGTTGTGCTTGTCACATCATTAATCTTATTGTTAAGGCTGGCCTTGATGTTTTCAAGCCTATGCTTAGTTCATTTAGAACTGCAATTTCATTCCTGAATTGTTCTAACCAACGTATTGCGGCATACAAGTCATATTGCATTGCTGTTGGTGTCCGTCCTCGTAAGTTTGCTTTGGACATGGATGTTAGATGGAATTCAACTTATCTCATGTTGAAGCATCTATTGCCCCATAAGACCACAATCCATCAGTTCATAACCACTCAATATGGTTTGGTTGAAGGTCAAACAATTCTGACAGAATTACACTGGTATATTGCTGAAAAGATTCTGATATTTCTTGAACAATTCTATGATTCTACTGTTATTCTGTCTGGTGTTTACTATCCTACTGCTCCATTAATCTTGCATCATATTCTTGAGATAGCTGGGCACCTTAATTTCTATGCTGATGATGCTGATCTGAAACATGTTGTTGCACCCATGAAGTCTAAGTTCTTATCTTATTAGGCTGATATACCTATGCTTTATGCCTTTGCTTTTATATTGGATCCTAGAGCTAAGATTACTGGTTTTAGCAATGTGCTTCAGCTGATGTCTCAGCTAACTGGTAAGGATTATTCTAGTTACTTAACTGATGTAAGAGCTGAATTGTCTACAATCTTTGGCAAATATGAAGCTAAGTATGATTCTGTGAGGATGCAGAGGGCCACTCAGCCAGGCCCTGCAGGTAAGAAGAAGACTGCTTGGGGTAAGATCTTTGGTTCCCATGCTGCTTCATCTACTTATTCTGCTGCTAGCCTTGGTGCTGGCCTGGGTTCTACTTCTGTTTCCTCCTCCCTGTCTAGGAGACAATCTGCTAGTGCTTTGTTGCAAGCTGCTCAAACTGGTGCCTCTCTTGCTGCTGCTTCTGAACTGTCTGCTTACCTAGACAGTGACACTATCAATCAATATGATGATGACTTCAACATATTGACCTGGTGGCATGAGCATAAGTTATCATATCCTGTTCTATCTATCTTAGCTAGGGATGTTATGACTGTGCCTGTCTCTACTATATCTTCAGAATCTGCATTTAGTACCACTGGCAGGATCATTGAGGAGCGGCGACGTCGTCTGACCCCTGAGATGGTGGAGATCTTGGCTTTGATCAAGGATTGGGAGCAAGGAGATGCAAGACTGCAGCATACCGTCGACGATACCGAACTTGAAGAGTCATTTGAGGATTTGTATCTTGATGAGTAAGTTTTCTACTCTCATTTACTTCTAATCAGTATACTTGTGTTAGTTGTTACTTGAAGATCTCTAATCCTCCTATCATTTTTTGCAGAAGCTAGATGCCTACTGCCCTATTGGTGCTCTGTCATTGTTCAGGAGCAAGTTAGAACTCAGAAGTGAGAAGCCTTGTGCAGTTGTGCTGTTGTGCTTGTGTAGATCTTGTGACTTGTGAGTTGTGAGTTGTCAGTTGAGTTGTGAACTTGTGTGATTGTGTATAGTGTATCTGAACAATGAACTTATGAGCTGGTTGTACTCTTTTTTCCTTTGTAGGGTTTTCTCACGAGGTGTGAGTTTTTACCTACAAAGGTTTTTAATGAGGCAGCAATACAAACAGCTCAAAATAATATTCATATTTGTTTGTGTTATTGTGATTGTGAATCTTGGTGAATTTGTGAATCAGTTGAATCTATGAATATATTGAAAGTAAGTTTCTGTGAATATGTTGAAAATGTGAAAATGTCTTCCTTTGATAAATTAGATTCTGGTGAGGGGTTTTTATTAAAACGTTACACGGGCTGGCACAGGCACGGTGAGGCTGTTAAGGCCCGCCGGGCCAGCGGGCCGGCACGGCCTGCGTAAGAAGTTAGCAGGCCGGACCTGGGCCGCTCTTTCGGCACGCGGGCCGGCCCGGCCTGGCACGACAGATAGGCGGGCCTAAACAGGCCGGGCCAGGCCTATTCGTGCCCGTGCCAGGCCGGGCCGGGCCGCCCGTTTGGCTATCTATACTTTCAACCATGAACCATCGAAGGTCCGGGTGTCCGCAAAACAAGCGATCAGCTAATAATATAGCTTACCTCAGCACGTAAATATAGCTTGCCAGATCGAAGCTGCGGAACCTCTCTAAACCAACATCTATTATCGCAGCATGTATCCTTCAGAGTACTTATCTCATCCTCAATATGCTTGCATGTTGCCACCTCTTTCACGAAGTAAATTCAATATAGCAAAATTAATTTACCCTTGCCAGTCAAGCTAACCTCGCAGCTGCCGAGCGAAGCTATTATTTAGGAAAACAGCTAATAATCTAGCTTACAACTGCACGCAACCGGAAACTGCCAGGGCAGGCATCGAAGCTACCAACAAGCTGCAAGGCCAGGTACGCATGCAAGCACATGCACGTGAAGGAAGCCAAAGCCAAGAGTTGCAAGCACCGAGGCAACGGGTCTCACCAGCAAAGCCGCTAAGTAAGCTGCCACCCTATCCAACCTGCTGGAACCCCCACCGGGAGCCGAAGCTGCGGAACCTCGCAAGTCAAGTTGTTCCCGGAAGCTCCGCGAGCCAAGTTGCGGAATTTTGGAACCTCGAAGGTCCGGCTGCGCACGAAACAAGCGCAGAGCTACAGGCTGCAGCCTCGACCAATGAGCCAGATAAGTAACCTCGAGCTAGGTTCTAGTTTCACAAATTTAAATTACTAGCGAGCTTTTTCTAAATACCTTACAATGTGTAACATCCCCATGCATGCACCTCTTACTTAGCTTGTGCACTACGCGATAAATATTGTTGAAGCCTCGAAGTTGCTCATACGAAAGAACCCTCGCTCACAGAGCCCGCGAGGTTGCGGTACCTTCGCGGCAAAATCGCCCCTCGTGGAAGCAAGCCTCGTGATGGTTCCTTTTAACCTCGTCATACTGCCAAAATAGCATGCATCTTATTATAATTACGTCGCCACTAGCATGGCCAACGAAGCTGAGCCTATCCTGCCGCTGCTTGAAACAAGCGAAGCCATGTGTTACCTTCGATGCCTTTAAATTAGCCTCGGTAAAAAACTGACAGAAGCTAAGTCTTATATTAACCTCTAATCAAACTCCAATTCAGCGTGGTTGCAAAACACCAGCTGAGCCACCAAGCTTTTGCAAGTATCAAAGCTGCTAGCGGGTAGGCAAACTCTAACCTCCGAAATAGGGAAAATTGGCAAACTCTCCTAAAGCTGCCCGGCGCCTCTAGTAGCTACGATCAAGTTAAGCACGAAGTTGCCCGTTATGCCCCAGATAAGTATTTCGGCACCACTTTAAGCCTGCAAGAGTTCTGCTTTCGCAGTAACCTGCAAGCTGCAGTTAAGTTTTTTGCAGTTATGTTAACTCTGCATACTCTGCCTAGATTCTTAGAGGGGTTACAATTAGAAACTCATTTCTTCTCCTTAGAAATCCTTCTCACTAACTTGCAGGACTTAGCTAATCTCATTTTCAATACAATGTCTTATCCTTGATGAGGCTAAGTTCAAATTGATAGTCGAAGCAACCAAGAGTTGCTATATCGACTAGAGCTTGACGCTTGAGAAGTAAGTCCACAAAAGCTTGAGCACGAGCAATCTTTTGTCGACTTATCTGTTTACTTGTATTACTACTATCTCACGGACCTTAATCATACAGGTTACAACTCATATATTGAAATTCCCTTTGTCTAACATGCAGGTTCTCACCATTGTAAATAGTTTGTCCGTTTAAGTTAACCCTTGTATACCAGACCCTTGTATCTTTTTATAGGAACATTGGTTTTCACCTGGTAATCGAAGTTAAAAATTGGGGCATGCTATATTGGTTTCATTGGTGCGTTGGTTTTCATCAAGCGACATATCTCATGGACATTTGGCTCTCATCAACTATTGGAATTATTTTTATTGGCTTTCATCAGTCATTGACCTTCCACCATAAGTGGTTTTCAAAGCACCAAGTCACAACCTTCGGAGGTTGATCAAGACAGTTTAGAGAACCACTCTATCACGTGCTCAAGTTTTATCGAAACTACCTTCTCTTATAGGGCTGATGATATGATAACTACAATATATACCCTCGCATATGCAAGCATTTCATTCATACTCGTCAAAGCATGCATCAAATCATCACATTGCATGGACGCATTACTTTTATCCACGAATCGCATCAACAACAAGTTGCGTAACCTCGCGCTGGTATGCGGAGGAGAGTGTAAATTTCCATGATTAAGTTCAACAACAAGTTGCGTAACCTCGCGCTGGTATGCGGAGGAGAGTGTGAATTTCCATGATTAAGTGCAACAACAAGTTGCGTAGCCTCGCACTGGTATGCGGAGGAGAGTGTGAATTTCCATGATTAAGTGCAACAATAAGTTGTGTACCCTCGCGCCTTTATGCGAAGGAGAAAAGTGTGATTCCATCAAAAATTCAGTGCAACAACAAGTTGCATAGCCTCGCGTTTTCACGCGGAGGAAAGATAGCAGCTCCGGGAGAGCCTAGCAATAATAATATACACTATACTACAGACCAAAGCACGCTATATGCGCACGAAGGCATAGTTTTCACACCCGTTTTTCTCGTTTACAAGAAGAGTCAGCCTCGACTACCGGAGATGGCATCGAGCGCGAAGCAACCTTCGGGCTGAGCATCCTGTCGCGCGAAGCGGCAGGAGGGGGGTGACATTTTTTCAAAAAACAGTTCACTTTCTACCTACGAGTGCATGGCCACGTGCCCAAGCAATTAAACGGTGCTCCATCCATCACCTTAACCCTCAGCTGCCAAGCCTTGTAACCTCGCAGCAACCTCACTAGCGTTACCCTCGCAGCTAGGCAGCTAGCAGTAACCTCCGTGGCAAGCTCTACCCTTGCGGCCAGAGCCGACCCTCGTGGCAAGCGCGGACGTGCACCACAAGCCAACTTATCCGAGTTCTCGAAGCTGGCGAACCTTCGCGTAGCAATAGTGCAGGCGGGAGACACAAAGTGCCCAGGCTCGCCACCCGCATGCGTATGCTAAAAATGCATCAGCAGGCATGCATACGCGCATATATTTTACCTTCGCACGCGTCACCCCCGCATACAGCCACAAGTGTTGTTATACCCTTGCATGCGTACAGGCGTAAGCCAATCTAGGCGTCACGGCCAAGCTGTTCCCTGGAAACTCAGTCGCATGGAACAAGAAGTTAGCGTGCCCAAGGATAAGACAAGTAAAATAAGTGACAAAGAGGTTAACCTCGAGGCTCCTAACCTTGGGGTACTTTGCACTTTTATGTATCTTTAAAGCATTTCAATTACTACTAACCTTTAACATATTTGCATCCGGGTATTGCATCAAGCTAACCTCGCTCGGGCCAGCCTCGCAGCTCGCGGCAATCTCTCTCGCGCCGACTTCACGGCATCCTCGCGTTCACAAACGGGTTAAGAAGCCCGCGAGCTGAACCCTCAAGCTCGCGGACATCGTGGACCTCGATAAATGGCTCAAACTTCCGAAGCCAGCCGAACACCCGAGCCTCCTCAACTGCATAGCAATGTACGTTTGCGTGCATTAAAGCAAAAAACTTTCGCACTTGTAGAAACTCTACATGCATGCACTAAAGCTACCACTGCCCGAGTAATTCAGCTAACTCTCCCGAAGCCAATAGCAGCCTGTTGAACCGACCAAAGCAGGTACATAGGCAATTATGTTACCTTCGATGGTTAAAATCCTATTCCACACCAGCAATTGCAAAGCACTGTTGGGCTAATCTTTTTTACCCTCGATCGAAGGTATCTAAAGGCATCAGGATGCAGCCAACATGCTAAGATAATTTGTCACCATGACATGCGAAACCGATCAGCCAACCCGCTATTATTGATATCCCTACTATACTAACATATCTCAAAGGTTTGAGTTTTCCGAAAAGGTCAGGTCTATCAAGGGGCTCAACCTCGGCACCATCCGCTACATTGGCTTGAGGAAGACCAACCTCTACAATGTCCGAGACTTCACGTCCTGCCGCTACGTCAGCTCAAAGGGCTCAACCTTGGCATCACACTCGACTTCGCCTCCGTTACATCGACTTGAGGGGCTCACCCTCGGCATCGCCATCAGCATTGAGGTCATCACTGACTTCACGTACAACTCAACCTCGGCCACCGCTACTGCATCGACTACTTCCACTACATGCGGAACTTCTCCCGCGAAGACCAGCCAAAGGGGGCTGGGGGCGTACTGGAGGACCGGTCTATCCTAGTTGCCTGGTGCCCGCGAGAGAAGGTCCGAAGGTGTTGCAACTACCACCGACGACGACTACTTCGACTACCTCAGCTTCTGAAGCAAGTCCCGATGATCGAAACTCAAGAGTGAAGCCACATGCAGATCTACCATCGACGACGACTACTTCGACTACCTCGCTTCTGAAGCAGGTCCCGATGATCGAGACTCAAGAGTGAAGCCACATGCAGATCAAAGCTCATCGCAGCCAAGAGTCTGGGTTGTAATTGAGCCTCTTTTAACAGGAGCAACTATTAGGTCTTGTTGTGCCGGCCAAGACCGAATAGATGAGGGGCTACTGTTGGGGGTACGCCTTAGGTGGACTAAGGCTATAAACCCCCTGTGTGTAAAAGAGGCCCAAAACGGGGTCTAAGGACTTATTTATAAGGGTTAGGGACTTGGTTGCAGCATCCAGGAGCCTTATTGTAATATTTTAGGAATCTTGTTGTAATATTCAGCCCCACCAATGGAAAAATTATAAACAACCTCCTCCTCCTCCTCCCTATAAAAGAAACCAAGGGGTGAGAGGAGAGGACTTTTGGCCATTTGCTTATTTTGATCACTCGGTTCACCTGGTTCTATCTCTCTCACTGTTCCGAATCTAAGGAAGAATATTGCTTGTTTGGTGTGGTGTTGTGGTCCAGCTTCTCCCGAGGACGAACCCCAACAGATTTCGTGGTCGATGTTGCGGCGATCAATCGGTTTGGGGGAATTTGGGTGGAGATCTAACGCGCTTGTGGGGAGCTGAGGTGCGGGCGTCGGATTTCAAGGTGGAGCTTTTGGCTGCCATCTTCGTTTGTGTGGCTGTGTGTGTGGGCTCCGCTGGGGACGTTTTGGTATTTGCGGTGGCGGTAGGTGGGGTTGTCACGGTGCTTGTTTCCATGAGACGAGCCGAGGTCGTGGAGGCGATGGTGCGGGGGCGCGAGGAGGAGGAGGAGCTTGCGGAGGTGGATGACGGAGGTGGAAGGGAGGGCGGCGGCGACAGCCTTGCCCTCGGTGTGGAGCGCCATGGCGGCGCGCGGGTTGAGGCGGGCGTGGAGCATGCGGTGGATTGGGTGGAGGAAGAGGTGGAAGGCGTGCACGTGGCGCAGGAGGAACCTGCCGTCTCGCGCACCTTGAGCGGCAGCGGCGGGAGGCCTTCCCAGGCGCCGTCAGTTGCCTTGGTCTGCGTCGACCCGGCCACAGTCGCTACGCCACCCTGAGCCCCGAGGACATCCACCGTGCTGCAATCGAGGTTGCCGAGGTGCTTGCTGCTCTGTGCTGGGACACGCTCGTCAGGCCTGACGTGATTTCCTTGTGCTTTATTCTTGTGCTTCCACTTCCTTGCACTATGGGTGTTTGATGAAATGTCAGTTTCAAGCTGATAAATTCATTTTCTTCTTCCAATATATACTGTCAATTGCCATGGTTAACATCTTCCACATGTTGCACGTTCTCTACCAGGCTAGCAGCGGTGAGGCATTTCATCAATTAGCATCTGCTTTGAAGAGAATCTTTCACCCAATAGTGGTTGGATGCATGCCGATGCTAACAGTTTTTGACTCGTGCAACCTTATATGACTACCTTTGCCTGCTTACTTTGCTCTCTAAAGTGTGTTTCGTAGCTAACTAAGAATTGCACTGTGTTCCACAAATATTCTTATTTCACTTCATGTCTTTGGTTTTATGCAGTTGTCTGCAAGGTGCAGATTTGTCAGAAAATTAACATGACATATATTGAAGATTGCATGCATCTTATAGTCTTGTGCAATAAAATGCTTATGCATATTGATTTGGTTTTCCTGAAATGTTACAAGTAATTTATGAACACTATGAACAATGTCCTTATCTGCTCATAATTTTGGTACTACTTGCGATTCATCTCATAAAACTAGACGATCTTTTTCTTTTGTATTGGAACTGTTATTTCATCGAGATTTCTGCATTCTTAATATAACCAGATGCTCTCAAATGAGAAGATTTTTTTTTATGGTAGGTTCAACTTCCCGGCCTACTTCATATGGTTCCTTATTTTTGTGGTGACCACATGCTTTTACAGGATTATTCTTTGTTGCCCTATCTTCCATGATTTTGTAGTTTACTTTTTTACAACCAAAATATGAATTGAAGATCAGGGGTGCTGAAGTGCTGGCCTTTCACTGCCAATTTTTACTTTTGAATTGTAGATCCCGTTCATAAACAAAAGGGTTGCAATTCTTATCTACTTTGATGCATCAGTTTAATGCCTCAGCTAAGGATTATTCAAATATCACCTATATACGTCTTTAAGAATATACAATATCATTTTCCTTATATCTCAAGCTATCCCTTCCCATATTGCTTGAATAGGAGTTTCGGCTATCCATTCTTTATCATCTCAGGGTATTTATCATCTCAGGATTGCACTGGGAGTGTGCATTATGTCAAAATCAATTACTTTTGCCACCATCATTTCTTCAATACAGATTTCTCCAAAATTATGTATTGTGCAATCATATTTCTTTCACTTTCATGTGTTTATCACCTGAACAACACGCAAACATTCTTATTTCAAGATTCATTGTAGGATGTGGTGTATTATGGTCTCACCCTTACAATATATGGATACTAAATTTCTAATCAGTCTGTGTGTATGTGCCATTTTTCTGCCTTAACAAATTGTCATTCATCCTGCTTTTGTCTGGGATTTTTAAAAAAATATATATTTACTTTGTATTAAAGAAATCCAATTCATAGCATGCAGCCAAAATACTGCCAGATCCTTCCTTGCATTTAAATTGCTTGCAGAGGCTTATTGTTGGAGCCACATGTCAAGACAAGGTGGAGTGCATGTTTCTGCTGAATAGGTGACTACACATACATGTCAAGTTGAACAGAAGGTGGAGGGCATGTTTATTTACTTTGTAGACAAATGAAGCAGTTCAATTTTACAACGGTTCCACATCAATAAGCTACTGTTTCCATCAGCCAGCCCTTAATCTTAGATTTGGAATTTTAATGTACAGGCTCTTCTATTGGTATTGTAATTTGTTAGAATCTTTCTAAAATAGAGTTCAAGTGCATCGAAGTAGGAAATGAATGTTATGTCTCTATGGATTATTTGCGCAAATAAAATTGTTGCATTTCTTGGGCTATATGGTCAAAATGCTTAAGATGAAGCATTGCACTATTACAGTGAAAATAAGGATGTTCTTTTTTTAACTGGTTTTTTGATGCTGTATAATACATGTCCGTCTGTTTGGTTTCAGGATGAACCACCAGAGGCAGCAGCACCTTTACCTAATTAACATCGAAATCAATCTTGCGAATAATCAAATTGTGCAATCAACGGCTCGGCACAGCGCAGCACCATTATTCCCTATACATGTAGTATACCTAGCAAATTATGTTTTTCAAACTAATGACATTTAAGATCTTCACCTGTAGATCCGTAGCAACGCAAGGACATGTTTGCTAATATATTATATTGACAGTGAATAATTACAATGATGAAAAATTTCATGGAAGGTCACACCTGACAAATAGATTTAGTAGCTAGTAAGCACAAGCAATCTGGAAGGGCACACATGACTAGCCGAACCTAACACTAAATGTCAATACGAAGCTAAAACCTGCCCCCCCTTTTTTTTCCTTCAACATCATGTATCTCCAAGTATGTTGAATACATGAATAAATTAGGCAGAATAAAACTTTGCCTCAAAGATGCATGTTAAACCTTGAGAAAGTCAAGGGATTTGTTAGAGTAAATACGCATCCAAAAATTAAGCAAAAAGAAACAGCATGGTCAGTAATTGCTGAAGGCAGAAAAATGTAGAAACTGCAAAATGGAGATAAAAACGCATATCAGTGGGCAATTCAGTAGCCCTATAATATTACCATGAGGGTGGCAACCACACCACATTTCTATCTCTCAGAGAAATTGATCTCGAAATTAGAATGCAGCCTTGTTGATTAGGTGACAAGGACATGAAAGAGAGAAACAGAGAAGCTTCAACTATAAATAATTTTGAAAACTAATCAGTGATTGCCCTCATAATGTGGTGGTAAAACAGACTGATTCAGACACAACCTAAACTTTAAATGCAGATTTTGATATGACAAACAGTGGTCAGTTAATAGGTCTGAAACAGGTATTCAAATAACAAGGGAAATGGCAGTTTGAGATATGAAAACAATTACATTGCATATTCTTCCATTTGTTCTGGAAAAAAGAGCCAACAGGTGAGACATGTAAAATCTTTACTTCAACGCTCAACCATAAAACTGAACCAGTCACAGTGGTGACCATCCAAGTAAATATGAGTTACGTATCACTTATCATAAGGAATGAAATATCCAGGAATTCAGATTTCAAAAGTTAGGGTGAGCAGCCATTGTTTTTCTACCCTAATTGTCAGTTGATATCTCCTGAATATCAGTTGAACACTTGGAACAGCTAAAAAAATCCTGTAACTTTTACAGATTTCAACACAAAGAAAAAACACATAGGCAATACCTTTCGCAATCTTGATAACGTCTTAGAGCTCAAGGAGACAACTATCGAGTTGGAAAGTTAGACTTCCACAAAATCTAAAATTTAACTTGATGATTGAACCCACAATCTGATTCCCCATAATGGCACACTAGAACAGAAACAACTTGAATCATTTTCCATAATCTGATTTAATTATCAAATAGAACCCACATTTGATCCTACATAGCGAAAACCTGAAATACTCAAAAAAAAATTGGCTAAGGCAAGACTACAAAAAATGACAAAGCTAGCACATCAAACCAAGCAAAAGGAGTTAACTAAGTGCTGCTATGCTACTACTGTAAGGAGAAACACATGGATGCAAACGATCACTAATAGAACAAAGATAGATTAAGTGCACAGAATAATGATTAAGGTACTGAGACACTGCACAAATTTAAAACGAAATTGAGCAGACCAGCTTGAACCCTAGGCTGTAGTTGTCTATCTGCACAACACAAAAAAACTGTTGCAGCTATCGTTGGCCTGCACATAAAAAATGATAATTAGAGCTGCTGGTGGCTTCTCAACGAGATCTAAACACTCTCTGCTGCATGTAGGCATGGACCAAATATTCAGCACAGAGAAATAGCGGAGCCAAATGCAGACAGGCAGTAGATAAAAACACAGAAGATTAGGGAAAATGGAAGCCTAATAGACAACAAATGAAAATACATGTGATTTCTCGAGAAAAAAGTTTCAGATTCCTAACACAAAGAAAAAACACATAGAAAATACAATTTTTAGCCTGTTCCACTTAACAGGAATTTAATTAGAATATTGATGAAAAAACAAATGAAACTTAATGGGAATATTGACACCACATGTCAGGAACAAAGACTATAAAAAAGTGATATTTTCACCCCATGAGAGATCAATTTGACAATATAGTTGCAGTAACTTTGACCATCTAAATGACAAAAAATTGAAAACAAATTCACAAGATTAGAAAAGAATACATATACAAATCTAAAGGTAATAAACATTTGTGCCTACTTATGGGTACCAATATCAAGAACACTGAACAAGAGCTGTATCTTGATCATAACAACTTCTCGCTCTGCTCCTCCCACTTCACCTGCCCTCGGTACAGGTCCACACGGCATAGCAAAACTGCAGAATAAACAACAAAATAAAAACATGAATACCGGAAAGGTGCTAACTATAAGTAAAAGAAATTTCCTAGCAATATAATCATAAATTTGGTATAATTTTCTTCATGTCACAGATCAGCGCAGAGGCTCGAGTATAAAATAGTATATGCACAAAGATAGAAATTTAACCAAGCAAAATTCACATACATAAGTCAGCACATGTAATGCACAGCAAGCTACTAGCTAGTAGCTACCGCAATTCTGCCGAGCCTACATGGCCAAAAGATACTCATATATACAACATGCCAAATAATAAAACCCAAAGTGCTAAGAGTATATTAGGCAACCCCGGATATGGTTAGTTTAGGATTAATTGTAATCCCAGGATAACCTTCCTTATCTCCTATATACTCAGCCCATGGGGCTCAAGCAATACAATGCACGCATTATACGCAATCTTACACGAAGGAGAGAAAATAAACACACACAATGCAGATTATGACAGCCTCATGTGACATCCTAATGGCTGAATTATCGAGATTCCACAGTTCTGTGTGAACAACTAAGGACCAGAATGACCATCAAGTTAGAAACGGATTCTGACAGAGTAATGCAGCCTTTGAGGCACTGAGACTATCGCAAAGAAACATATGCAAGCTCATCAGGGGTGTTGGCAAGCACAAAACACCACTCCAAAAACAGAGCCAAATCAAATAGGCAGGCAACTTACAAGCATAACAACCATTTACAACACAAAATATGACACAATGTCAAATAGAATGGCAACTGTTTCTTTAACACAATCAAATCACATAGCCTTAACTATTATGCACAACAAATCGATATCACAACCCCTGACTGCATGACATTAAATATGAGAGCCACAAAAAATAGAGGAGATTATGTGAGTATATGTGGGAGCAACAGCTACATAACATAGCATCACCAATATGATGTAGTTTAGTATTAAGCAATAGCCAGACAGGCTGACAGTTATATTTATGAATTATTACAATTGTGAAGCAATTGGGACAGGTCACACAAGAAAGACTGACTGATTTTCAACATAAAATACTCTAAAATGTGTACAAAGCTATAAAGATAATATTCTGATTTTTTTTACAGACACTATCATAGCAAAACTAGTCTAAACTATGGATGTATCATTTAACACTAAACATGCATATAATAATTTGACTAAGTGTTGGTCAAAACTTGCAAATTTGACTCTTCAAATTATATACTGCCTCCATGCAAGCAATGCCCATTGCTATGCTTGAAAATGTATTATTCAAACAATGCTGAGGCATCCTTGGTTCCATAAGCAGTTACTGCAGTAATCTCTTGATACATATTTTTTTAGGATTGTTAGTACTATTTTTATTTGTCCATCAACGAGGACTGGGCCACTGACATAAGTCACAATGGTGGACTTAACTACCATTAAAAATATGAATACGCAAAACAATTAATGGAAAGCAAGCAAGGAAGTTTAATCTGATTCTAGACAGGAGCAACTTCAGTTCACCTGTGCACTTAAAGCAAAGCTCTCACCCTTCTACCACTATCCTATTCTCACCGCAATTTCAGCAGCCATGTGTATCATCACTGCATTCAAAACACTGGGTCACTGCATCCAAAACATCGGGACTGGAGCCTCTGTACCGAAAAGTTGCTGTTAGACTGTAAGCACCCCTGGGTATAATGTGATCATCAGAAATTTCATTCAAATCCTTAAATGCAATGCAAATACTAACACACAGTAATTGAGGTTTTTTTTTACTTCGCTATACCCTGCAGGAAAGGACACAAAATCAGGCCAATAGAAAACATTGCATCTAGAATGGGGCGGTTGCGCATTAGTAGGCACTTCCCTATAAAATTCATTCTGACACATCGAAATCTTGAAGATTGTGCTATACAAGAACATTACTAATGGAATTATTTAAAAATATGGAAAGGATAAGCAAAAAAATGCATTCCAATGTGAATGACATAACATGTTTACTCGCAGACCCAGTCATTTGCTAAGGACTGCAACATGAACATTTCTTTTAAGGGGCATAATATAAACATATAAACAGGTGAACACCCCAATATCAATGTGACACATTGTGAAATCTTACCAGTAAAGCACAAGAGTTACATCACCACAGAAAACGTTAGAGATCATTCACCAATTTGTTAACATTATAATTTTGAATCATATGAATTACACATCGCCAGTAAGTGACAAAACACTAAATTAATATCTCACTTGTGAGAAACCATTCTGGGCGTTATTTCTGAGCATGGAACAGAACACGCCATTTATAATTTTTTGCATTCATAAGGTACCAAGTGCAACCTCAGTCGTTTATTTGATGCTTTCAGAAAGCACTACTACTTCCATCCAATCATAAAAACACTAGAGTACAAGGTTTATATGGAACAAAAGATAGAGTCTTTTATGGAACACTATTACAACATGTATTAGCTTGCAAAAAATAAAGGCAAGAAATGCAAGTTAGTATCATACCTGGGGTGATTGCAGAAACCAACAAAGAGGATGCAACTCATGTAAGTTAAAGAAATTGTTTTGATTGTACAGGAACTCACATTTTGTTCACATTGACGGTCCCACATGGTTTTGTTGTTCCTTTATTAACTCTGTTGAGAAGTCGTAAGTTGTCCCTAGTACTATAATAGCAGACTGTTGCCACCTCCATATTATTACAAAAAACGCGACAACTCAAACCCCGTGTACAGCTCCTTCAGCCAGAATAACATGACCCTCAGATCTGGGGTAGTTCGGACAGACGAAGAGGGTGGCTAACTGTTGAACGAGAAAAGCATTCATATCAGCCTCTTCATTGGCATCATAATACATAGTGGATGATATCTAAATCCTAAAATGAAGCAAAGTCGTTCGACAAAAAAAAAAAGAAGCAAAGTGGCACATCAGTTCAAGTTTAACAGTAAATTCAGGTCCAGTAAAACATGGAGGTGGACCACCATTACTGAAATGCAAATTTATAACAAAGTTCACTCATGTTTGTGAAATGTGCTGAACATGGTGCTTGGTACATAAGTAGTTAACAAATGCACACATACTTGTGAAGTCACAAGACAGAAATGAACTACAAAAAACATATATCCCAGATGACAAGCAAAGGGTTTGAGCACAGAACTGGATTGAAAAAAAAAGAATATCATCCAGAAAATGAAGACATGAGAAAAATGAAGGTAGCTCAAAAGGATCAACTTTACCTATGCAGCATTAATTTAGGCCAGACCTGACCAAGGAACTTCAGATGGTGTGCATGGGGATAGCGGCCTGCTAGCTGAACCCATAGCCATGAGTGAAACCAATACAAAGTGCAGGGTGCATATTACAAACCCTAACAAAGAAAGTAAATTTGTTAGCAAAAGTAATAAGCATAGCTACATTACAAAGCATGGTTGAGGAATACAGAAGACCGGCCAACATGATCATTAAAACCAAAAGCTAAAAATAATAGCAGCTTAAGAATGGCAACAGTGATTCCCATAACTTTGTATTATGGAAAAGGATAAGAGTTGATCATATCAGGCTATCTATGTTGTTTTTCATGTTAGGTTCTAGGTTGTTTCTTGAAGTGGCTTCTCAGTTTTGTCACCCATTAAATCAGAAGTTGCTGAATACAGGCAGAATATCTTCTTTGACAAGTTGATGTAACTCCATTATTCTCTACATATTTCTCCATATAAATAGATTAGCCTCATAACTAACTTCGATTTCTAAGTTTAAAAAATACGGAAACTGAGCATGCTGCTTGCAACACAAAATTAAGGAGCCAATGACAAAATTATCAGGGCCATTTCCTTTTTAAATTTTGCAATATGCTAATGTTGCTTTACACTGCAGGGCAAAATATCAATAGTCAAAAATTGCCACTTTTGAGAATGTAAGGTTAGTAGAGTCTAAGCCAATAAAATTGTGCATAATAAATTATCACAATTCTTTTTCTATTGGCATCAATCAATATGATGACAGGGAACCTGGCGACTGAATCCCTAGTGAACGACAGCCATAACTATGACACATCGGTCTGTATAGTGAAACCGTTGCTTGTGAGCTTGACCATGGACAGCACTTGCACTAGTTCTCTGCATGTAGCAGGTGCAGGTGGCATGACATCGGCGCAGACTTAGAAGGGCTCTTAGGTTCTATTTGCACAAAGGGTAAACTGAGATTAGAGGAAGCAAACAAAGACCCTAGAAGCTTTTCAACCTGGCAAGGTCTAAAAGAGAATGAAAAAAGCTTCTGATTTTATACAGAAAATTTTGTTAGAATGTTGAGAAATATCTTCTTGATGAGGGACCAGATAAGTGGACAGTTCTTTCCAAAATTATAAAGTGTCAAACTAAAATTATTTGAGAATTGACAAAGAGAGTTGTAGACTCTTTATCATGCCTAATGTTTTTTATTTGGGCATTATTTTGGAAAATAGAGAATTCTCCTTATGTAAGAAAAGTTATACAACTGAACAAAATCCATGAGCTGAAAGTATCACTCATGTCCATCATTTAGCCAAGTGACAAATCATAAGCTTAACAACATTATAGAACCAGATGTCCAACAGTCAATTAACATCCATTGTAGTAGCGGCTAGCCAGCCCTTAAATTGAAATTTAGCACATGATGAATTACTTAATCGGTACTTGGAAAAGCAAAAAAAGATGATAAAATCTAATCAACTCAACTTTCAAACACAAAACATCAAGAAGTTGCCCTCTTGTTTACATGTAATTTGGAAAAGTACATTTTCTGAACTTCAATGTATCACATCAGGCCCTCACATTCCCCTGATTCTATGAACCAAGAACCATCTTTAGTCACTGCATCAGGAACTTCTGCAGGAGTGCAAACGATTTTTGCAAATTGTTCAACACTTCATCAGGGAAAGCTTGGGATTAGCAATGCCATATTTTGCGATTTGCAGGTTCACGCACAAAAGCAGTGGCGATGGTAGGCGGCACGTACCAGTGCAAACCGTGCTGCTGCCATCATGGGCAGATGGGGGCAGGCCACTGGGATGGAGACAGTTGCAGGTGGTGAACCGAAGGAGCTGCTCCGAAGCCGTGTGGATCAGTTGGGGACATCCCCGAACGAATCAACCTAGACAGAGCCCTAGCGCCGAAGTTCTCCGTTGCCCACGTCAGTCTGGCCATAATTGCCACTCGTGGGGAACCCGCCACACTGCCAGAACCAAAAGTTGGTCACCCTTGAGAACTATGGCCAACAAGTGAAAAGACACTAAGTGCGAACAATATAAGTTGATTACGTAAACCGATAAACCATATCTTGGCAAAGCTTTTACCACTACTAATATAACAATAAACTTAAATGGAAAATACAAGTCTGTCCAAAAAAGAAAACCACTTTCACTTATCTGTTTTATTCCATAATCTATATGACGTGGTGTCAAACAAAATTATTGAGTTTAGGTATGCAAGTGCATGAAAATTACAAACATACATTATGCAAGACAATCTGCTGTTCGATGTAGTCACCCGCACACCATTCAATTCTTGGAAACAAGTATTGGGAAATAATCTTCACTTCGGGTGAACCCCTTGCCACGTTGATGTAGGTCCCTGCATTGGCAAAAATGAGTTATTAGACTATACATACATATATATATCAAGTTACATGCCAATTTGACTTATATTTGGAGTGCACAATTGTGTGGGTAATACTTCCTAAAGATGCTTCGAGATTCAGAGAAAGAAGTTTTAAAATATGAGAATTGCAGGCTTCCTGCTCGACTATGTAATTTAGATGATCACTTACCACAGTTGTAGGATTATCTGATAGTAATATGTCTGTTGCTGACACTGGATGTGAATTTTGACCCCCAATGAAGTGGTGAGTCAATTAAGGCTGTGATTGGTTGCCTGGCTTATCATGGCCTGGCTAGAATCTGGAGCCAGGCTAGCTTATGCCTGTCTAATGCAGTGCAATCTGCTCATGTTTGGTTACATGGTCTAGCATAAGATTATGATTGGTTGGCTGTACAATTTGTTAGGATCACCTTGTACAAGCCATGGGTGAAGTCACCCACCACCTCCGGCCACACCCTCCTCACCTCCGGCCCTTCCTCCTCCTGTTCAGCTTCTCCCGATGCTAGGGGGCGCCGCCAGCCGTGTGGGCCCTCCGCCGCCGGTGAGGCGGTGCCAATGGCGTGAGGAGGCGATGACACGAAACATTCACATGAACCACCGACAGCTTGTGCAAGCCTGCATAGGCATAAACGGATCTCAAATGTGTTTCCAGCAAGCCAGGCTAAGGCCTTCTTTTTGCACTAGTGGAGCCTGGCTTAGGAGCTGAACATGCAACCAAATGCCGGAAGGTTGCATTATGCAAGCCTGTATAGGCCTTATGCAGGAAACCAATCACAGCATAAATCTCTTCCAGCTGTCGATCACCTTGAGCTTCCTCCAAAAAAAGAGCAGTCATTCATGTTGCCCAATGAACTCCTGCCATTGTTGCCCCATGTGAAAATGCCCCTAGAATCCATATCAAGATCCCATCAGATAGCATTAATAGGGAAACAGTCATAACTTGCATAGATAACAATAAAAGTAAAACAGTCATAGATTGCATAAACCAGTGCCACCAGGACCATACACCAAGACAAGGAATCCCTGTGACTGCATTTTACAATGTGATGTTTGTAAGACTGAAGCTTATTACATCATATCCCTGTGACTGCATTTCATCTAAGCCAACACACGTGCATCTTATTGCACGTTCAAGCTGCTATTTTAACAAAGTATGATACGATACAGTCAAACACAATTTTCTTTCGCTATTTTACCAAACACTAGTGTAAACAACAATAAGCTTCCATGAATGGTGCATCACTGCATAGTTCATTCACTTCTCCACATTGGCAATTCGCCACACCGTTCAATTGGATTCAAGTAAAATCGTCTGAACTTGTTGGTGTAAAAGTCACTGCATTCTACAAACAGCCAAGCGTGGTCAGGGGAACAGCTCACTTCTGAACAAATTCCACACTGGAGCCGAGACCATGGCTCCCCAAAGTTCACACGGGATGTCACGAACAACAACACACTAGGGCAATTCATATTTACTTAGGTATAAGGGAACTACGAGGTGATGGTAATATCCCGGCCTAGATGATAATAAGCACAATTAGCATTCGACCACCTAAGGATTTCCCCTGCAGATGCAGATCATTTAGTTTGGGGTGGGCTGGGGTGCGGAGGACGTCACCTCTGGCTCGGCAGGTGGGTGGGTTCCGAGCCCGTCACCGGAACTCCCGCGCCGGGCGCCCTCATCGGAGCCGCCGCCGCCGCCGCCGCCCACCTGCGGAGACGCGATCTCCCGCGCCGGGCGCGGGTCGGTGGCAGGTAGCGCACGAGGCACGTCGTAGAGCGCCTCTACCTCCACACGAACACGTGACGACCCTCGCCCGCGGACGCATCTCCGGCGGCCGGAATGGCCGGCCCCTCGTATCGGGTTCCGGCTGCCGGGGCCGGCGGCGGCAGAGAAGAGGGGGAGGGAGAAGAGAACCCACCTGCAGCGTCACAGTTTCATTTCGTCTCACACACCAGAAGCAAAGCCCGAGTCCGCGCCGAGTTGGGCTAACGGGCTCGTCCGGCCCAACAGGGGATCGCGAAGGAGGACGATATCGCAATCCAGATCTAGGGTTCGAGAGCGAGAGAAGGGAGGGAGAGAAGAGGGGGCCATGGCGAGCAGCATCGAGCAGGCGGCGAAGGTGGAGGACAAGCCGGAGCCAGCGGTGATCTCCGCCGGGACCGAGAGGGTGGATGAAGATTTCATCCAGTACCTGCGGACGCGACGCACGACGAGAAGGGGTACGCCTTGGTGAGGGTCGAGCGCCTCGACAATGGCAAGAAGAGGTTGTTTCGTCTCCCCGAGGAAGAAACTGCATAGGCCCCTGGCAAGAAGAGGTTGTTTATCCTGCTGTCTGCTGTGTCGTCTGATCTATCTGTGTGATGTTGCTAAATTATGGTGCTAAATAAATTTGGAACTGTTAAGTGGTTATTATGGTTCCTAGTGTTGCTGATACTGAATCTACCAGCTCTCTTCTATGTGTTCCATTTGTTTCGCAAGAGCTTTCGTTAGTCTGCGGCTCTGGCCTTGGGGTTGTTCGATTTTGGCGAAGAATGTTGATTGATGCAGTTGCGTCTTAGGCCTTGTTTAGATGAGGCCCGAATCCGACTTTGTACAGTGTTTGGGCCTCCTTTTGGGAGTTTTGAAGTAAACGGCCTGGCAAACTTCGGTGCAAAGTCGGCCTTTAGGATGACCCGAATTCGGCCCAAAATTCGCAGCCTTATCCACCGGCAGCCGACCGGCCGCACTCCCAACCCTAGCAGCGCCCGCAGTCACGCTCCCTCTCCCCCGCGCCGCTCGCCTCTCCCCCGCCGCTCGCCCCCTCCCCGCCGCTCTCCCCCCTCCCCCGCTCCGCTCGGCCTCGCCCCCGCCGGTGTGCTCTCCCCCGCCGCTCTCCCCCTCGACCGCACCGCTCGCCCTCTCCCCCCTGCCGGTGTCCGCTCCACCACCGA
>NC_028457.1:35604309-35646889 GCF_000263155.2 Setaria italica | reverse complement strand
GAAGGTTCGCCGCATTCGCTCCCAATCCACCTATTCCACCCCCGAAGATTCCACGAACGTACTCGGGTCCGTGTGACCCAGGCTGCGGCGATGGACCACTTCAACGAGGAAGGGGACGGCGCGGGAGTTCAACGCCGGCGGATCCAGACTCCCCGCTGCCCTCACCGCCGGGGGATCCCGACTCCCCGCGGGCTTCACCGCCAGATCCTCCCGACTCACCGCGGGCTTCACCGCCACCGGATCCCGACTCCCCGGGGGCTTCAATGCCAGCGGATCCGGCAACCCCGGGGGCTTCAACGCCAGCGGATCCGGCAACCCCAGCTTCAACGCCAGCGGATCCGGCAACCCCAGCTTCAACGCCAGCTTCAACGCCGGCGGATACGGAGAAGGCTCTCCGGGTATGGACTTCGGCAACGTCCCCGACCACGACGGCGGCCACCCCACCAGGAACTTGTTCTCCCTGGCGCCGCCGGGCTCTACAAGCGGTGCGTACAGCCCCTTCTCCTCCGGGCCGCAGCACACCCTGTCGTCCAGCTTGCCCACCCCAAGCCAGCTGGGCATGGCCGGCCTCAACCTCAATGCCTCCTCCGGGTGGCAGAACATGGACGACTACGAAGGCATCCTTCGCTCCGGCGACCGAGTTGGAGGAGGCGGCAGCAGCCGGGTCATCCCTCCCAGCGGAGATGGTTCCGGCAGCGAAGACCAGGCCCCGGCTCCCTTGCCTCGTCAGCGGCGTGGTACGGCCAGGACACGCGGTTCCCGGCGTCATGGCGCGGCTCCAGCAAGGGCAGCCGGGATGAATCCAGTACTTGTTCCCACTCCCCCTCTGTACTTCCATTGCAAAGATATGCGCTGCCTCGTACATGAAACAGTTGTGTGCATCATGTGTATTGCTTACTCACGGTTACTGTCAGTAGGAGTTGTCTCATTGCTTGTTATATCATGATTTATGCTTGGTGTGCATGAAATGTATTGGTTACTAATGGTTTGTGTCAATATGATATAATGCATTGGTTGTCATTTTTACATTTATCCCTGGTGTTGTTAATCTGTATTGCTTAGTCATGCATACTGTCAATAGGAGTTCATGCATTGCTTGTACAATTGCATTGTGCACAGAATGAGCGTAGCAGGACGAAGTGGACTAAAGAGGATACACAGCTGTTTTGTGAGCTGTACTGTCAGCAAATCGAGTTGGGCAACTGCAAGAGCGGGAACATGAGCAAGTGGGGCTGGAAAGATGTCCAGGAGAAGTTCCAAGCAGCCACTGGGAAGTTCAGGAATAGCGAGCAGTTCGGGTACAAGTACAGGCAGCTGAAGCTGCTTTGGCAGTTCATCCAACATCTGCGGACACAATGCACAGGCTTGGGGCGCCGAGAAGATGGCTCTGTGGTTGCTAGTGATAACTAGTGGAAGAGCAAAAGCGGGGTTAGTGATATGTGAACACCGCATGTGTACTGCTTTCGTTCCTGTCTTGCCTACTGAATGGTTGTGTCTTCTTATTTGCAATGCAGGGGCGCGCGGACTGGTATGACCTCAAGAATGGATGGCCAGCATACATTGACGAGCTTGACCGCATGTTCTGTGGAGTAGCAGTGACTGGAGAGACGTCATTTGTTCCAGGGGTCAGCCGGCAGATCAACTTCATCAGCAGCGGCGAAGAAGATGCTGTTGATGAGAACTGTGGCACCCCTCGCAGCTGTGCCACCCCAATCAGCAGTGGGAGCAAGAGGAGCACAAGCAGCTTCCGCAGCACTGCTACTAGCCCCAACAAGAGAAACAAGGGTCCTGCTGTTCGGAACATGAACAACAACATGACAACGTTCAACACCAGTTACTCTCAGAGGACAGCAATTATCCAAAGGGCCCTGGAGGGTAAGATGAAGGAGGTTGAGGTTGTGCTCGACAAGAAGCAGTACCGAGAGGAGGCCAGGAGGAAAGAACAGACTCTTGTAACAGATTCAGCTACAGAGCTTGGAGTCCACGAGATGGAAGAACATCTCTGGGATGGAGTCGTCATGATCTGCATGGATGATGACCTACGCAACATCTACCTCAACACACCTGTTCCTGCAAGGCTACGAATGATCAAGAAATATGCTGCTATGGTGTAAACCACACCCTATGTCTTTTGTGTGTGCTTGGCATGTCTTTTGTGTTATGTCTTGTTGTTGACTTAATATGTGTTGGTATTCTTTATGTTGTGAGGATGAACATTTGATGACCTGTGTTGGCTAATCCTATATGAACAGCATGGTTATTCACAGCATGGTAGTGCATTAGAGCTGTTTGGTTGATGGTTGTTAAAGTTATTGCCTCTGTCTTCAGATGGGTGTCATTTGACTCAAGGTAGCAGCAATTACTATTGTGGCTACCAATTTCTTTGTGCTAACTTTTGCTATCTTGTTTTGGACTGCCCAGGAAGTTCCTGCTCATGTTGGTGCCCAAGGGGAGGAGGTGGAGGACCAGGAGGAGGAGGAGAAGTTGCTGGCCAAGTGGTGGGACCTTTTCTAGGAATTGGTGGTATTAGACGATGATGAGGCACCATTTATCTATGGTATGTATGAATATGCTATTCATATCGACAAGTATTGCAATAGAGCACCCTATAGGAATCCACCATTGACTGGAGAGCAATGGGTACTTAACAAGCTTGCCAATGAAACATCCTGCTGCACCATGTTTAGGATGAGCCCCCACATGTTTTATAGGCTGCATGACTTGTTGACAGCTGACTATGGGCTGACTGCATCAAATAAATCTAGCACTATTGAGGCTCTAGGATTGTTCCTTTGGATTTGTGGGGCACCCCAATCTGTTTGGCAAGCAGAGGATAGATTTGAGAGGTCCCTTGGTACTGTTCATAGGCTATTCTACAAAGTCCTCACTTCTCTAGTTGACCTATCAGCCGACATCATTAAACCTAGGGACCCAGAGTTTAGAACAATGCATCCTAAGCTGCAAAACAGTAGGTTCTACCCTGAATTCCAGGGATGCATAGGGGCAATAGATGGCACTCACATCCCTGTTGTAGTGCCAAGTGCAAAGTTTATGCAGCACATGTGTAGGAAGGGCAAGACAACCCAGAATGTCATGGCCGCTTGTGACTTGGATATGGTTTTCACATTTGTACTTGCTGGGTGGCCGGGTTCAGCGCATGACATGAGGGTGTTTGACGATGCAATGACAACTTACAGCGACAAGTTCCCAAAGCCACCTAGAGGTACACACAACTGTTTCTAGGTCAGTAGTGTTTTCTAATACAACCATTGTAAACTTACAGGTATGTACTGTTCCTATAGAGAAATACTACTTGGTGGACTCCGGGTACGCAAACCGCACCGGCTTCCTAGCTCCTTACCGCCAGACCAAGTATCACATCCAAGACTTTCAAAACGCGCCAGAATCACAAGGTATGAAGGAGGTATTCAACTATGCCCATTCCTCTCTTAGAAATGTCATCGAAAGGGCGTATGGAGTGTTGAAAATGAAGTGGCGCATATTGTTGGACATCCCGGCCTATCCACCAGAAACACAGACACGGATTATATGTGCATGCATGGTATTGCACAACTTCATTAGGATTAATGGTGACTTTGATACTCACTTTGGTATAGTGGATAGCAACATGAACTATGTGCCTGTTGAAGGCATTCAGGATCAGCCGGAAACGGTGCCTGCGCCGGAGAGTGCGGACATGGCAAGCATGAATGCATTCCGAGATATGCTTGCTTCACATTTGTTTGCTCGGTCTTGAATAATTTGTGTTTGAGGACATGTAATTGTTTATGTACTTTGTGGCTCGGTTGTAATAATTTTCGGTGTTGTCAATCTGTAATAATTTGCAGTGCACTTGAGAATATTTTCCTTGAAGTTTTGTTGTTGAAACAACTATGAATTGTGTTGTCATTTGGCCTGGTTCAGTGCTTTTTTTGTGTTGTAATGGTGAAACAGTGGCTGCTATAATGATTCAACAGTGCATTGCAAAGTTTGGGGGGCACCAGTTTGGAGCTCCTGAATTTGGCATGCAAGCCAAATTTCGGCTGCACAGTAACTCCCAAGTTGGGAGGTTCCAACTTGGGCAACTAAACATGACCTTACATTATTTACGCTCTGCGCAGATTGATTTGCTGATGGAGATACAGATTTATTAGGGTCTAAGATGGTGATGCAGTCAGGTAGGAAAGCTTTGTTTTGCTCCCGCTGTCCAGCTCCATGGTGGGCAAAAGAAAGTTTCTATGTAATTGTTGAGTGCTGACCCTCTTTGTCAGATTTACTAGCTGTCGAATTAAGGTGAAAATGCATTCATGTGTGCCAAATAGGTATGTTGGAATTTTTCTTTCCCTCTTGGGATGATCAAACCAGAGTTACTACCTGACCAACTCTTGAGTGTTGTTTTACCGCTCGAGAGTTTTTGGATGATTTGTCTGCACCCATAGCTTACCTTCTGGTTCTGATGATCAGGACAACAAATTTCAAGGATCATCGCAGGCTCACATGCCGGCACAGTAGGTGCAGCCCTTAAGCCTCCCACCGCTGAGGAAGGAGGACTAGGGCCACATATGTCATTCCCCTTTACAAGCTTAAATCTTTCATGTTCGAAAATTTAACGAACTCGACTCACTATGTTATCGATCTGCTACAAACCTCATCTTCTAATTCAGTCTCTTGCCCCAGTGTACCTTAAGATTTTCTGAGACAGAGCAAACTATTGCAGGGAGGTGGGAGGGAGGTGGGAGGCTCAATTCAGTCTCTGAATAAGTCTGAAATTCTTCAAATCTGCACAGTGCCTCTTTTTAACTAGTCAGAATCATGCAATTTTTAGAGGTGTCTGTCAATGTCCACACACGCTTGCTTCTCCGAAGTGAAGATGCAACTTGGCTCTCCACAGAGGTGATGGGAGAGTGCTCCAGTGCGGGGCCGCGCGCCGCCGTCAGTCTGAGCTGGAGACTAGCCATGCTGCCGGATTAGAAGATGGGGATGATGCAGCTTCACGACGGCGGTGGAAGCAGCCACGTGGCGGACGGGCGGGAGGAAGACGCAATCCTGAACTAGGGTCCTATTTGTGAAAATCAGGGGGGTTATATGAAAATAATCCCATCGTCATTAATAATCGCGATCCAATATAGGGTGTTTTCTGCATATATTCGGATAGCGAATAATAATCGCGATCCAAACCGGGGGTGTTTTGTAAAGTTTTGAGGGACGGCCTTCTGCAAATCTTCCGGCCTAGCCGCAAGGCAGCCGGTGAGGCCGCACCGCCGCCGACAACCTCCCGCTCGAGCTCCCGTTCCCTCACAAGACCAGACGTGCCGTCGATTTGTCGCTCACAGCCCTAGCTAGTACCTATCACTCGGAGATGCCCTGCCCTCAACTTTTTTGTAATCAACATGCAATCCTTAGAATATGGCCCTGTTTGGATACGCTTTTCCTAGCCACGCTTGGATTATAATCTAAGCGAAGATTTTCTCGCTTTTCGCTTCTCGTAGTTCAAATTTCTGAAGCGGCTTACCACATCAGCGAGAATCGGTGAAAATAAGCAAACGTTTGGCAGGATTCTCGCTTATTTCCACCGATAAGTTGCTTATAAGCGGAAACAAACGGGGCCTATGTCTTAACGATTTTGCAAAAAAGTCCCAAACTTTAGTACAATTGGCCGTCGAAGCTCCCGAGGCGTGCGCTTGCGCCATGTGCGGCGCGGACGGGTGTGCCGGCGGCGGCTGCGAGCTCATCGCCGCGGCGGGGACCAGGTCGAGCAGCGACAGCGATGAAGGAGGGGAGTAGTCCGCGTCCGCGAGCCACGCTGCCGTCGTCGGGGGCGAGGCCAAGCTGCGGCGGCAGCGGCAGAGGGGGAGGGTGAGAAAGTATCACGGCGTGCGGTGGCACGCCGTAGGGCAAGTGGGCAGTAGAGATCCGCGACCTGCACCGCACCATGCGCAAGTGGCTCGGCACCTTCAACACGCTTAGGACGCCGTGCGCGCCTACGACGTCACTGCCGTCGAGTTCTAGGACCGCCACGCCAAGCTCAACTTCCCCGACGACGCAGCCCCCGAGCCTGTACCTTTCTTGGTGCTGACCTCGACGTACCACCGCCACCACTACCTGTCGCAGCGCTACCCGAGAACCCACACGAGACCTGCAGGTCGAACGCGTCCTTGCTGGTGCACGTGGCTCTTGCGGTGGCGGAACTGGCCGGGCAGCACGGCACAAGGCTGGTACCGAAGGAGCGTGACATCCGGGATGATGGATGACGGTAGCTTTTGACCGTCAATGCCATAATCGTCACATTGCCCTCTTGTTTTCATTTTTATTGCTTAGCGGATAATGGTGGACAGCTGCCCTCTAGTCTGTCGTCAATCACCAGCCATCCATCGCTTTCATATGGTTTTACACTGGCTTTTGGGCTTTGACCACGCCTCCACACCCATACGAAACGACTAGCTAGAGTGATGTTGATTTATTGCCGCTCACCCTGGCAGGCAGCTGCTCACTTGGGTTGCATACCCTACCCACCACTTGGACCTAAAGGGTGAAGGAGAGAGGAGGAAGGGGAAAGGAAACAAGGAGCCGAGTGCCTCATTGTAGTCAACAAGTAGAGCCGTGAGGGCATGGCGCTAGGGAGGGGAGGCGCAGTGGCAGTCGACAGGCAACGCAAACAGGGGCGGAGGCCGGGACCTCACACCCCCCTCTCAATGACATCCATCCCCTTCAAATTCGTAACTAAGGCTTCCACATCTAGCAATTGGGGGCTCGATTTTGCACTTGATTGGAACGATTTTGAGTGGATTATAAAAGGGAGGTGGATGGAAACGAGAATAAGAGGAGAACGCACTCCTGCTCATGGCGGCCGGAGGCACTGTGGCCTAACGCTCGAAGCGGGAATGAGGCTAGGAACGGGGAGGACGAGCGCTTGCCTGGGCGACAGCGAGGATGGCAAGATAGGCAGCGCGTAAGCGACGGCGAGGATGGGACAAGATGCGGGTGGTGCCGATGGATGAAGAGGCACCGACTGGTTGGATAACGATGAGTACGGGGAAAATCGAATGAATGGATAGAGCGGAGGTTAAGTGGTGAATTTTTTTATTTCCATGTGTGGGTCCCACGTAATAAACAGATGGCATCAAACCACCAACTAATGTTTTCTACTACTATACTAGGACAACACACCAACATATTGTGAAGCGAAACCAACATATTGGAAACAAGCAAATAATAATGTGAGAGTAAGTAAGAATCCGTAGCAACGCACGAGCATTTCTGCTAGTAATAATAATGTGTGTCAAGAGAAGAATCGGAAGGATCAGTGACCAAGCCTGCTTTGCCATAAGAAAGTTGGAAGTAATTAAAATTAGCTAGCGCCTAGCAACTGAACAGAGAACATTACCATTCATCTCAGGAAGGATCAGGGGTACCAGGAACTTATTAATCTAAAGAAAGAAGTACAAACACACATCCTTAATAATTGATATGTGTTACCACGCTGACAGTAAGTATGAGATGCATCCAAACAGATAGCATCGTTATGATTTATGAATTTATATCACATGGTTCAGGAAAAGTTTGCACCACTGATAGCCTCGATGTCATTTTATTAAAATGTGCGTGCATGCATGCCCGAAGGAAACGGAACCAGTACTGAGCATAGCGGTCTAATCTTACAGTGGAACAAAAAACTCGTATGCCCTGTTGCCCTCCACAGTTCAGAACAAAATACAGAAGGAGGAAAGCACTATGATAAAAACTCAATTTTTTTTAATTTTAACCCTTTTTCCCTCCCCAACTTTATCTGCGCGGCGTGACCCTTTTGGTCGCGATGTGGGCTGTGGCGTGGCACCACATGCAATAGCGCGGTAGAGCTACCACGCTGGCGTGATGCTGACTTGGCGGTGCACTTGACGCGTCAAACCGCCTAGCGCGGCAGCACCTCCAATACTGCCGCGTGACGCCCTTCCTCCTCCTTCCTTCCTCCTCTAGCCAGACCAGAGCAGCACCTCCAACTCGCCGCCTGTCGCCTCCCCCCCCTCCCCCCGAAATCCCTCTAAATCCGGCGATTTTTGGTGGGGAAATTGGGGGAATCGATCTCCGCATCCTTGGGAAGGTATTTCCCCACTTTTTCCTTGTTTTACCGTACCATTTGCTGGATCGGTGGATGTTTAAGTGGCCTAAGTTTTAGGATGTTGTTTCAAATTTTTGATGAAATTTAATGTTGTTACATAGTAGTGGATGCTTAGTTCATACGCAGTAGACTCTCTGCCTACGATTTTGACGTGTAGAACTTGTTGCCTGCTTAGATTTATCTAGTTATTGATCCATTTGTGTTGTGTACATGGCATTGGTAGGTTTATTTGTGCGATTTGTCCAATTGATGTCCAACTAATATGTCCAATATGTTTATATTGGTATGGTAAAATATTTCTATTTTGTAGATGGATCGTTTAGTTCATTTTTTGGTCACTTGTTGTGTAGGTGCGATGATGGCGACCGAGTTAGAATACAAGCGGTGCACGGGGTACATGCAGTACCCAGGTGAGTCCGATGCGGATGCTCCCGTACCTCCAGCCTTTCTGGTACCAGATAGTAGATGTGGTGTTCTAGTCGAGGTGAAACAATCAAGGCACCCAAAGACCGCTAGAAGAGCCTTGTATGTGTGCAAGTGGAAGTTTGATCCTATGCCTGCCGCGTCTTGTTATTTCTTTCCGTGGATAGATGGACCCGACAAATATGATCTTAGAATCCGCCTATTCCCATACTATGGCACGCAACTTAAACCATACCATCAATTTAGACGTTGGGTTCCTTCTCCACCAAACCTACTTAGAATGACCAAGGAGGAAAAGCAAGAGGCTACCTGTAGACGTGTGAGGGATCCTCCCATGTGCAAGTGTGGAGTTGCTGCTAAGCTTATGCGTCCTAACTTAAAGGTTCCACCTAAGTTCACTAATTAGTTTGATAATTAACTCATATCTAGTCCTCCTAATTAGCCTCCAAAGATTTGATGTGATATGAACTGGACTTTAGCAAGGATCCAAACACCAGAAGGAATGCCGGAAGCTGCCACGGCAATGCTGGTGAGCAGAGTAGCAATGGTGGGCCAACGTGCGTGCAACGCAAGGGTCCAGGGCACTGTATTTTTTTTAATTCAATTTCTTGCGGCGGACGACGATACAGCCCGCCTCCTGTAAATGGCATTTGCGAGCCGGATCGACGTCCGCCCTACAAACCGCTATTTCTTGCTGCGAAAAGTAGGAGCGGATAAAACTAGGGCTCAAGCAATATACTAATTGTTAATGTTCACTGATTTTTATGTATAAATATGCAGGTAGAACATGCATCTCCTTATATTCTCTTAAAAAAGAGCAAAAAGAAAAGAACTACAAACCTTCCTATTTCTCGTAGTTTGAGTTGAATTTATCCGTGACGTGTGTGGCAGGTTAGGCATTAGGCTATTTTGTTCATGATAATCATTGTCAACCAGAGCTTGCCCTACAAAAGTGTTAAACTTTTGTTCAAAGAAACCAAAACTAAGAGCATCAACTAAAATAGTAGTATTAATATAGTTAAAATGCCGCGTAATGTGCTAATCAAGTTGGAGCAGAATTCTTTCTCAATAATATTAATTTAAAGAAATTAAGAAAGTTCTTTTCTATTTTATTTTATGCTAAAGAATATGTCTCATTATATACTCCCAAGTACGTTTTGAACAATAGTATGATTAAATTAACTATATATATATGTATATAATGTTTTAAACTATATAATTATATTTTATTTATAGTTGGTTTCAGTGGAAAATAAAAAAACATTTTTTAAGCAGCGGCTTCACATAATTACATTTTAATTTATACTCCAATTAAAAGTCTAGATTTCTAAAAATTACCCGTGCAGTAGGTGTGTGGAGATTGTAAACTTTTAATAATATAAAGTAGAAAAGGTTCCAACGAATGAAATACTACCAACTTGTGTAGTAGAATCTGAGAAAGAATAGACTTATTTTGTCTGATAGAGCTGTTACGGCGCAAGTCATGGCCCCGCAGCAAGAAAGGATTTGATACTCCTTCTAGAAGTCGTTCTTCAGTTGGCGACACTACCATCACCCCAAGCCTAACCTTCTTGTTACTGGAATTTCGAATATTGTAAAGTCCCCCACCATCCTTCTTCCCCGCGCTGCCGTCCACTTGCATCCGAGAAGATGCCCTTTCGCCATCGCCTTTGGCCTTTGGCCTTTGGAGGCGCCAAACGCCACGCCTTTCCCGTCCGGCCGTCCCCACCGCATCATCTTGGCTGAGGCGTCACGGTCACGCACGCCACGGCCGGACCTGGCCGGCCTGACTCGGCCCTTGTTTACTTCCTAAGTTGGGAGGTGCCAAATTAGCATTTTGCCATAAATGTGACACTGTAACGTTTCGTTTGTATTTGTGAATTATTATCAAAATATTGACTAATTAGGCTTAAAAGATTCGTCTCGCAAAGTACAACAAAACTGTGCAATTAGTTTTTGATTTCGTCTACATTTAGTACTCCATGCATGTACCGCAAGTTTGATGTGATGGGGAATCTTCTTTTTGCATAGTGTCAAAGTTAGGAATTGGGAGGAAACTAAACATGGCCCTAGCCCTTGTTCTCTTACCTCCAAACTCCCAACTTTGGCATTATACAAAAAGAGAGATATACGCATCACCTCAAAACTTGCGGTACAATGTATGGAGTACTAAATGTAGATGAAATTAAAAACTAATTGCACAGTTTTGTTGTACTTTGCGAGACGAATCTTTTGAGCCTAATTAGTCAATGTTTGGACAATAATTCACAAATACAAACGAAACGCTACAGTGTTGCTACAGTATTTTGGCACCTCCCAAATTCCCCAAGTAAACAAGGGCCTAGACTGGTAGACCGCGCGGCCGGATCCGACCTCCCTCGGTTGCTCCGCCCCTCCGACACAAAATATATGTTTAATAAGGGGTCGAGAGCACAATATTTTTGTGATGAGAGATCCAGGCGAGACCAAGCCGCTGATTGCAGGTCCACTGTACAAGAAATAATTCCGCCACCGCTACGCCACAGCGCTGATGTCAGCAAGAAAAAAGAAAGCTGGATAGGAAGATATCACCGTAAGCAGCAAAGGTGCATAATCGTCGTCATGCATGTAAATCTAGTCCACAAAGTCAATCATGGTAAAAGCTGAGCAGGAACGCAGGATTATGGCCTCTGCCCCACTGCATTGTTTTGGGTACAATTTACTCAAACCTCTGCACAAGTTCATAGCTAATCCTATAATTCAAGTATTATAATAATTTTATCTAGCAATGCAAACATTACTAACTCTCATCGGGATCCAATGGTATGTACCAGAAATTTAACACAGCAGTTACAGTTTAACCGACAGGTTGCAGGAAGGAAAGAATGTGATAGCATCATTTACATGTGGAGGTTATGCAAGTTGTCACATTTGTAATAATCCACGATGATGGTACACTTTCGGCAAAAAAAAAAAGATAACGACAAAACCACATCCTGAACAACAGGACCTACGCACCAATAGGATGTGCCATGTTACACCATGTCCTTGGTCAAATCAGTGAATTAAACATGAACACCAGTTGCATGACTATTGAGGAAATGTACTGGCAGAACGAGGAAGGATTTATGAAAATTACATGCATTAAATATCACTGTCCATCGGCAAGCATTTTAATTTCTGCAAATGTGGCAAGCTGTCCTGACTCCGGACTACAAAATCTGTTCTCCAGGCCATCCTCTGCAGAGGAAATTAAGGTTAGAAGAAAGAGAAGCAAGAAAGCACAGCTGGAGCTTGGAGCACCTTTTATCTTCATCAGTGTATCTCGAGACTAGGATGATTGTGATGCATTGCGTTTTCATTCCTCAGCGCAGCCTCCGCTTCCTCCACCTCCTGCTCGCTGTTGGCACCAGGCATGGAAATGAAGAAGCACCAATAATGAGTCTCCAGAGATTCTCATGGTTTACCTCAACATCTGCATACGCTTTCCCCTGGTATTTCACATTGGATATAACCTTCAGCTATCGATATGATAGGCAATGGTACACCGGCGTATTTTTTTGGTATCTTTTGATATAATATAATCAGATCTGCAGTAAGACATATGCCATTATCGTCATTGCCAAATAGTCTTGGATAGAATAATCTTCTGGATTTTACATGTAGCCCATGCGGCTAGTATTGCTCCTGCACATCACCTTCCTTTCGGTGTGTGCTGGTGGCACATGGTGGGGCCCGCTCACATGGTGCTGTCGTGCGCTTTTCTCTCCGACAGGTTGCAGAAAGAAAGAATGTGAAAGCATCATTTTACATACGGAGGTACACTTTCGGCAAAAAAAAATAAACAACAGGACCTACGCACCAATAGAATGTGATATCATCTTTTTATAACGTGGCTCCCAGCCCCTGTTTACTTGGTGAATTTGGGAGGTGCCAAATTACTGTAGCAACACTGTAGCGTTTCGTTTGTATTTGTGAATTATTGTCCAAATATTGACTAATTAGGCTCAAAAGATTCGTCTCGCAAAGTACAACAAAACTGTGTAATTAGTTTTTGATTTCGTCTACATTTAGTACTCCATACATGTACCGCAAGTTTGATGTGATGGGGAATCTTCTTTTTGCATAGTGCCAAAGTTGGGAGTTTTGTGGGAAGTGAACAAGGCTCCAATCCCGTTTGGCGCTCTTCTCCAGCTACCAATGCGTAGGAACATCAAAAAGTCGTTAATATTCCCCTTTGCCAACTATTTTTGGTATGTCACCAACCCACTACTAGCTTTTGCAGCATTTATACACCTAGACGCAAAGGAAACTGCATCACCCATCTTTTATATTTCCGTTCAAATAGTCTCATGGCAACTTTGAGAAACTTTAAAGATTCATCCAAATAAAAGTACTTGAAGAGCACCGAAACTACTTGGCGAGAATCTTAAAACTACTCAAAGACTGCTGCATTCGACTATGAAGCGCTCGGGAGCTTGTCGGGGATAGATCCCCAGTACCCGCAAGGAAGGAAGAAGATGAACTCCTACTATGATTCTCCTGTGATACTACTAGGACTCACTACCTTGGGCACCCTCTCGGTAGGTTGCCGGGTATTAAATACCGACACCAACTATTTTGGTATGTCACCAACCCACTACTAGCTTCTGCAGCATTTATTATGCACAGGAAACTGCATCACCCATCTTTTTATATTTTCGTTCAAATAGAACATGGTGCGCTTAGTAGTCTTTTGTTATGAACTACTAATTTATTTGTTGGTGTACTTATTTACATGTGGAATGTCTCTCCAATTTCTGGACATGATGAGAATGGACCTAGCTCACTAAACTATGTTCTATTTAACTTTTGGCTTTAGAATCTATGGCCTGTTCGCTTCAGCTTATAAGCCGACTGAAAAGCTGAAACGGCTGATTTGTTGTGAGAGAAAAACACTGTTTGGTGGCTGATAAGCCAGCTGAATAAGCTGAAGCGAACAGGCCTGCTTGGATACTTCACCCCTTGTGTAGTGAACTTTCAGCTGTGTCGACAATCTAAAGGTCCTAAAAATGAACTTCTTGATGCATGGAGCACATGCTTTCTACAAAAGGAAGTTCTCCCGTGTCAAATGCACATTAATCAGGCTGCCGAGCTGAGTCATGGAAACCGCGGAAGCCAGCGGCAGCCAGAGAAGGCCGCGGATGGATGGATGGAGGCAGCAGGCACTGTCTTAGATAGATGTGCCAATCGATTAATAAGGCAGTCGAGATTCCGCTCCATCTGCCACGATCACACATTATATTATTTCTATAATATGAATATTTATAGTCCTCCTGCTCACTGGCACCTCCATTGCCTGTTACATCTAGTGTTCAAGGAAGTTGTAGGTATGTATGCGGCTTAGCTTAGTCCCAGGTACCTCAAGTGAATGAATTAAATTTCCAAGATACTTAAGAATGTAACGTTGTGAAAGGTGGCAATCTTGTAAATCCAGTACATGAAAAACTCTAAAGCTCAAAAGAGCAGGCATGAGATTAACAGCAGATGGAAAGACAGCAACTGACCTCACTTATTGCATATTCATAGAACTTAGATGCTTAGCATGATCTACCATGCTATTTTGAAAGGATAACCTCTTTTCTGATAAATATGTTTGATATACATCATTTAAAAATGGCAGCAAAGTCTTCTTCCCTTGACTTGGAGCAGATAAGATCAAGAACCGTATCATTTACATGGCAATATTCTATCATTTCATTGTTCCACCTTTTATACACAGGCTGGATCATAAATTTGTTTTTTAGCTCGTAATAGTAACTCTCTCCAAGATCAAATAGGCTTTCCCTTGATATTTCACATTGGATAAAACCTTCAGCTATCCACAACCGTACCAAACGATCTTTATCGATATCATAATCTCTCGGAAACATACTTGAATGTAATAAGCAAAACTTTAAATGGGGTGGCAGATTATGATAGCTAAGTGACAAAATCATTCTCAAATCTTATAAATCTAGACCATTCTCCAGTTCAACAGTAACAGATCTATCTACCTTATACATTTCCCACTTATTTTCTTCCTTTACTAACCAACAAAGTAGCTATCGATATGATAGGCAATGGTACACCGGCGCATTTTTTAGTATCTTTTGATATAATATAATCAGGTCTGCAGTAAGACATATGCCATTATCGTCATTGCCAAACAGTCTTGGATAGAATAATCTTCTGGAGTCACGAAGACAAAGGGGTTTCAGCTCGTAAACAATACCAACTTGTTCAGCAACAGCATTGTTACGGGTAGTTGTGATAATTCTGTATCTAAAAGTATTATCAGGCAAAGCACAACTAATCTTTTCCCAGTCGATGGGATGCAGATGCGGGGGAAAGGTAGAGGCAATAATAGATGAGAGAGGTAGTAGAAAGAGCATTGGATCCCTGATTCTATGCACCGTGTCTAGCGCCAAACTATTCCTCATGCATGCGCTCCGTCCGCTGGATTGGTCGCATTGGGCCAGATTGGTCGCAAGCGGAAATATTTTTACAAACTTTTGTGGGACCCACATACAAAAAATATTTTATTTAATTTCCTCCATCCTCTTCCACCTCCTCTCCTCTTCTATCTCCCGAGGCTTATCGATTCTGTACTGGCCCAATGCGGCTACAGCAAAAGGCAAAAGTATTGCTCCTGCACAGCACCTCCCTTTCGGTGGCCACACCATCTCGTTTCTCCATTTTTCTTCCGTCGGTGGACAAGATAAAGGGATGGGACATCGGAGAGAATTTTTCATTCCTTTTCTTTGTCAATGTGGGTCCAGGCAACACTGGAGCGTAATACCATGCCATCGCATTTTCAATTCCTTGCATTGTGATGATTGTGATGCATTGCGATTTCATTCCTCAGCGCAGCCTCCGCTTCCTCCGCCTCCTGCTCGCTGGCACCTCCATTGCCTATTACATCTAGTGTTTGGAGAAGAAGTAGGTTTCCTGTTTCTTCAGGGAGTTGAGCAATATGTGTGCGTCTTAGTCCCACGTACCTCATGTGAATTAAATTTTAAATTTTCTAGATCCATAAGATTGTAACGTTGTGAAACGTGGCAATTTTGTAAATCCAGTACACATGTAAAACTCTAAAGCTCAAAAGCTCCCGGATATGCAAGTTGTCACATTTGTAATAATCCACGATGAAGCTACACTTTCGGAAAAAAAAAGATAACGACATCCACATCACATCACGAAAAACTCTCGAGCTCAAAAGGGCAGGCATGAGATTAACAGTAGATGGAAAGACAGCAACTGACTTCACTTGTTGCGTATTCACAAAAGTTAGATGCCTAGCATAATCTACCATGCTATTTTGAAAGGATAACCTCTTTTTTGATGAATATGTTTGATATACATAATTAAAAACGGCAACAAAGTCTTCTTCCCTTGACTTGGAGCGATGAAATCAAGTACCATATCATTTGCATGGCAATATTCTACCATTTCATTGTCCCACCTTTTATACACAAGTTGGATCATAAATATGTTTTTAGCTCGTAATAGTAACTCTCTCCAAGATCAAGTAGGCTTTCCCCTGATATTTCACATCGGATAAAACCTTCAGCTATCCACAACCGTACCAAACGATCTTTATCAATATCATAATCTCCCAGCAACACACTTAAATGTAATAAGCAAAACTTTAGATGGGGTGGCAGATTATGATAGCTAAGTGACAAAATCATTCTCAAACCTTGTAACAGATCTATATACCTTATACATTTCCCACTTATTTCTTCCTTTATACAAGCCAACAAAGTAGCTATCGATATGATAGCCAATGGTACACTAGCACATTTTTTAATACTTTTTAATATAATATAATCAGGTCTGCAGTAAGACATATGCCATTATCGTCATTGCCAAACAGTCTTGGATAGAATAATCTTCTGAAGTCACAAAGACAAAGGGGTTTCAGCTCGTGGACAATACCAACTTGTTCAGCAACAGCATTGTTACGGGTAGCTGTGATAATTCTGTATCTAAAAGTATTATCAGGCAAAGCTCAACTAATCTTTTCCCAGATTGTGATATCCCATATGTCATCAACAACAATGAGGTACACATGCAATACGTTAACACAAAAGCAGTGTTAATTACAAGGGTAATAATATAGATAGGAAGTAAATTTCTGGCTTTGCTCGGACCATTTCTCATTGAACTTTTTTTTTAGATTTACTAGCACCTTGTTACGACTAATATTGTAAAATAGGAGGGTGTAAATTAATTTTGGGAAAAAAATCCTTAATGCACGCAAGTTGATTCTTATTGTCCGCGATGCTTTGATACCTCTTATTCTGAAGGAATTCTCTGAGTTCATTTGTGAGCTGTGACTCATTCAATGTTTCTTCAATGATGGTTGCAGTATTTGTCTTGCAAAGTTGAGAGAGCATGTCCTTAAATAATTTCTTCAGGTCAGGATTGTTAGGCACCGCAACAAAAGCCCATCAATCGAACTGTGCTTTATGTTTTCCATACACTGCTTTAGCAAGACATGTCTTTCCTAGCCCCTTAAATCCAACTGTGTATGTGTATGTGTGAGCTATGAGCAGCAGTGGTGTATGGAGATCAATGGAATTGCCCCTGTCACGATCTCCATGGATTAGTCCCTGGGCAAGAGCTAGCAGTGAGTAAGGTTGTACGGTATGGGTATAGGTGTAGCTGGTCTGGATTCAGCCGCCCTCTCCTTGTCGCCGGTGTGTGTGCTCATGCGGCCCATGCGGCTACCGCATTTAAAGGCAAAAGTATTGCTCCTGCACATCACCTTCGGCCGTGTTTAGTTTGGCGAATTTGGGGTGCCAAATTACTGTTACAGCACTGTAGCACACTGTAGCGTTTCGTTTGTATTTGTGAATTATTGTCCAAATATTGACTAATTAGGCTCAAAAGATTCGTCTCGCAAAGTACAACAAAACTGTGCAATTAGTTTTTAATTTCATCTACATTTAGTACTCCATGCATGTACCGCAAGTTTGATGTGATGGGGAATCTTCTTTTTGCATAGTGTCAAAGTTGGGAGTTGGGAGTAACTAAACATGGCCTTCCTTTCGGTGTGTGCTGGTGGCACATGGTGGGGCCCGCTCACATGGTGCTGACGTGCGCTTTTCTCTCCGACAGGTTGCAGAAAGAAAGAATGTGAAAGCATCATTTTACATACGGAGGTACACTTTCGGCAAAAAAAATAAACAACAGGACCTACGCACCAATAGAATGTGATATCATCTTTTTATAACGTGGCTCCCAATCCCGTTTGGCGCTCTTCTCCAGCTACCAATGCGTAGGAACATCAAAAAGTCGTAAATATTCCCCTTTGCCAACTATATTTTGGTATGTCACCAACCCACTACTAGCTTTTGCAGCATTTATACACCTAGACGCAAAGGAAACTGCATCACCCATCTTTTATATTTCCGTTCAAATAGTCTCATGACAACTTTGAGAAACTTTAAAGATTCATCCAAATAAACTACTTGAAGAGCATCGAAACTACTTGGCGAGAATCTTAAAACTACTCAAAGACTGCTGCATTCGACTATGAAGCGCTCGGGAGCTTGTCGGGGATAGATCCCCAGTACCCGCAAGGAAGGAAGAAGATGAACTCCTACTAGGATTCCCCTGTAATCCTACTAGGACTCACTACCTTGGGCACCCTCTCGGTAGGTTGCCGGGTATTAAATACCGACACCAACTATTTTGGTATGTCACCAACCCACTACTAGCTTCTGCAGCATTTATTATGCACAGGAAACTGCGTCACCCATCTTTTTATATTTTCGTTCAAATAGAACATGGTGCGCTTAGTAGTCTTTTGTTATGGACTACTAATTTATTTGTTGGTGTACTTATTTACATGTGGAATGTCTCCAATTTCTGGACATGATGAGAATGGACCTAGCTCACTAAACTGTGTTCTATTTAACTTCTAACTTTAGAATCCATGGCCTGTTCGCTTCAGCTTATAAGCCGGCTGAAAAGCTGAAACGGCTGATTTGTTGTGAGAGAAAAACACTGTTTGGTGGAGATGGGGAGGGATTACCGTCCAACCCCCGCACGATCCGGGTGACTTTTTTTTAGCCTTTTTCGAAAGGCGTGACCCGGAGTTGAGGTCACACTTCCTTTTTCCGTAGTGGGCTCTCTTTGTCCTTGTATAGTTTCACCATTCTTTCTGATCAAATCATCATACAATTCGACCGTACTAGATAAATCTTCCCAGTTTGCTATATATCTTACACCCACACATATCTGAAACCCAGTCATCCTCCTTTTGCTCTCTGCTTTGCTACCCTGTTCCTCGACCATGGCGGAGCTGCTGGACGAGTTCGCGTCCAAGCTTGTGGGCATCCTGGCAGGCATGGTGAAGGAGGAGGTGGAGATGCTCCTCGGAGTGCCGGGCGAGGTCAGCAAGCTCGAGACCACGCTCCGTGACCTGAGCCACATCTTGGGTGATGCGGAGAGGAAGCGCATCCGCGACAAGGCTACGGAGGGTTGGGTGAGGGAGCTCAAGGACGTCATGTACGACCTCGATGACGTCCTTGACCTCTGCCAGCTTATGGAGGGCGGAGAAGATCCTCCCGCACCAACATCTGCTCCAAAAACCACCTCAAGGTTCTGGGACATCAAGATGTTCTTTTGCTTCCGCAACCCAGTTGTGGCACATGAGATTGGAACGAAGATCCAAGCAATCAACCAGCGACTGGAAGATCTGGCAAAGAGGAGCTCCCGTTTCAGATCCATCACCCAAACCATCCATTCCTCAGCTGATTCAATCAACAAAACGTTAACCGAAGAGACTGGATCGGTTTTTATCCGGTCTGATGTTGTCGGCGAGAAGATTGAGGATGACACGAAGAAAATTGTTGATCTACTCATCAAGAAGGTGGATGCTCCTGCCGGATCAAGGGTCAATAATGATGTGGTTGTTGCTGCTGCTATCACAGGCATAGGTGGGATAGGCAAAACCACTCTGGCTAAGATGGTCTTCGCTGATAGTAGGGTGGAGGAAAACTTCGAGGAAAGGATCTGGTTGAGCGTTAACCGTGAGTTCGATGAGATCAATGTCCTACAAAGTATTATAGCTTCTTTTGGTGCCAAACATGAAGGTTGTGCGGGAAACAAGGACCTACTTCAGCGTGCCCTTAAGGATACGATCCGGCAAAAGAAGAAGTTTTTGTTGGTGATGGATGATGTGTGGAGCGAAAATGTGTGGTATGCGCTGCTTAGAGAGCCGCTCAGTCATGGTGCTTCTGGCAGTCGAGTCTTGGTGACCACAAGAAATAATGGAATTGCTCATGGGATGAAAGCTCAACATCTCCATCGAGTTGACAAGCTAACCACGGAAGATGCTTGGATTTTGCTAAAGAACCAGGTAAGTAATAACTTTTATTTATTACAGTAATTATTTATGCAGTAATTTGAATTTACCGTAACAATTTTTATCTCTTCTTAATTACTTTCTCTCCCTTGGAGTAATTCACGATAGCCCATTGCTCATTATTTCTCTTGTCGCTCTTGTAGCAAAATGAGACTCTCCATGGGGAGATCTTGTTTCATACATCCACTCAAACATCTTTCGATGATATGCCGCTCTTGAAAATCGTAATATGAAATTCCCCACAAACATCTTTCGATGACATGCCACTCTTGAAAACCGTAATATGAAATTCCCCACTAGGAATAGCCTTGGTTATCTAGAGTCTAGAATCTATTGAACCCACTTCAATTTTTTCCCTACACACAACCCCTGCACAAGTTATAATACAGAATAAAATCCATTGAACGGGAGCTTTTCGATTCTAGCACCATTTCCTCTCTCAAACTTGCTGCATTTTTTTTCGAATACTAGGTAGTTTTGAATGAGAGTGATGAAGCCGATGTTGATGAATTGAAGAGTATCGGGATGGAAATTGTTGAAAGATGTGACCATTTGCCGTTAGGAGTTAAGGTCCTTGGAGGACTCTTGCGCCGCAAAAGTAGAACAAGAGATGCCTGGATGGATGTTAGTAGCCACAACACTTGGTCGACAACAGGAATCGATGAAGATATTAATAAAGCGGTCTATTTGAGTTATGAAGACTTGCCCTCACACTTGAAGCAATGTTTTGTGTATTGTTCGCTAATCCCTAAAGATGTAATGATAGGAATGCGAGTTATAGTTGAGCTTTGGATCGCACAAGGTCACGTGGACAACAAAACAAGCTCTAAGGCACTAGAAGAGTTGGGGGAAGAATACTACAATGAATTGGTTTCAAGAAATCTTCTAGAACCAGACAAAAGTAACTATAGTATAGAAGCATGCAGCATGCACGATGTTGTCCGTTCCTTCGCTCAGTATATAATTAAAGATGAAGGGATACTTATTAGTGATGGGCAGGATTTCAATAGAACTCTTAGCACTGCAAAGCTTCGGCACCTATCCATCTCAAACAAGGCAGTAGGGCATGGCACTTTGCAAAAACAAGCCTTGCTTAGAACATTAATGTTATTCGGAAGCAGCACCACTGTTGAGCTGAAGAATCTGTTGAACAACCTTTCTTGCCTAAGAGTACTACTTCTAGTAGATGTAGATCCAGTTGAACTGCCAGACTCCATATGCCACCTCAAACATTTAAGACACTTGCGTATTGATAACGCAAGCATATCCACGATTCCACGAGATATAGGTAACCTAAAATTTCTTCAAGCCCTTGAACTTGCAGGGTGTACAAATGTTTCTCAACTTCCTACCAGCATTTTGAAGCTACGGAAGCTAAGGTCACTCAACTTGAGAGGCACGGCAATCACTTCAATTCCTCGTGGCTTGGGAAAACTAGAAGATTTGGTTGAAATAAATGGGTTTCCAACACATTATTCAGATGAGAGCACAGGTGGCTGGTGCAGCTTAGAAGAACTCAGACCTCTGTCGAAGCTCCAAAGCCTTGAAATAAGTTGTCTGGAGAAGGCACCTTCCGGTTCTATGGCTGCTAAAGCAAACCTTAGCAGTAAACATCACTTGACAAACTTAGACTTGATATTTACCAGCAGGCTAGGAGACAATGGAGAGGTCGAAGGCAACATTAGCGAGGAGGAACACAGGAGAACAGAGGACGTCCTGGATAATCTGTGTCCTCCACCTTGCATGGAACTACTTGATATCAGTGGCTACTTTGCACGCGGGCTACCGCAGTGGATGAGAACCATGTCAGCCTTTGGGAGCTTAAGGCGGTTAGCGCTAGTTGACTACGCATGCTGCACGCGTCTACCTAATGGATTGGGGCAGCTCCCCTTTCTTGATTACTTTTGGGTCGAGCGTGCTCCGTCTGTCCAGTGCGTTGGGCATGATTTCCTCTTCCCCTCCTTGGGTGGTCAAGCCAAGAGGCAGCCTCATCATACTTCGCGTGGTGCTGGTGTTGCATTTCCCAAGCTGACAAGAGTGGGTTTTGTAGGCATGCTGGGATGGACAGAGTGGGAGTGGGAGCAGCACGTCCTAGCGATGCCTGCACTAGACAAGCTTATAATCAGAAACTGCAAACTGCAACGCCTTCCTGCAGGGCTAGCACAGCATGCATGCCGGTTGAGAGAGTTGTACCTGAGAAATATCCAGCTCTTGGTCTCCGTGGAGAACTTCCCTTCAATAGTCAAGCTTTGGTCGCTTGACAACCCAAGGCTGGAAAGGATCAGCAACAACCCAAGCTTGCAATGGATTGGCATTAGCAATTGCCCAGCACTAGAGGAATTGGATGGTTTGCCATCCCTTCGAAGCGTGGAGTGGTGGGATTGGATTGCTGAAGCACTCCCAGAATACTTGCGAGAGGCAAAGCTAAAGAAGTTGCATGTAGATTGCAGCCGAAGCTTGCTCAAACTGATAGCACTACAAGATGAATCCTCCGAATGGGGAAAGATCCAGCATGTCCAGCAAGTAAAGGCGTATGGACACAAGATAGAAGGAGGAGCAGAGGAAGCCGACCAATCGCACGAAGATGAAGATGCCGAGTGGTACATCTACTATACCAAGGAGCCGTATTCATTTGACGCATACCTGGGCAAGTCCACAGGTGAGTTCATCTTCGACCTACTCGGTGGTTTAATAACTGTGTATGTCTATATATACTCATGTAAAAATGGATTTCTAACTGTATATTCACCTGCGCGCGCACAGGATGAAGATGAAGCACCAGTAGACGAGGTGAACGAACAACAGAGTCCAGGAATAGAACATAGTAAGAATGCAAGGAACAGAGGAAGCTTTCAGCAGGCTGTTACGACTGGACGAGCATTCGAATCCATCCACCAAATACTAGGTATGAATTGCCCAAATACTAATGGTCTTGTAGTTGTACACGCCAAATTGGCTGTGACTATTCTAACTGGAAAGCATTATATTGTCGTGTTAATGCAGGAGAAAGAAAACCAAGAAGGAGAAAAAGACATTGCAATTGGGTGGCGGTGGCAGGCAATGTGGCATACTGTCCCTCAGAATCCTTTGTCGTATATGTGCGCGCGCAGATGTGTTCTGCAACTCTGGAAAGCTGTTGGTCCTCATGGATCCTCTGGAAAGCTGAAGCTACTCTGCAAGACTGCATAGGAGCTATATTCATTTCGATCCGTCCATAATGGCAGCTATATTCAGAGATGACAGCCACACCTTATCAAAGCCACAGCCGCGCCGCGCCACCGCCACGTCCCCGCTGCTACTGGTCGAGGTCGTCCCCGCCCGCCGCAGCCCATGAGTTGAACGCCGGCAGCCCGAGGCGAAGGCACAGGGACCCAGTGGAAGCGCGCGTCCGCCGCACGTGGCTACCGCACCGGCTAGCTGCCGGTGAGGCTCCGACGAGCGTCGTCGTCCCTGGCACCCTCGACGTTGACTCGTGCTGCCGGCGTCCAAGTCGTGGGGCGCGGAGAGCGGGGGCGACCTGCCGACCTGGACCAGCAGCAGCGGGGGACGTGGCGGCGCTGTGGTTCGGGACGGCGGCTCGCGTCGCGCGCGTTCGTGCTTGATCGTGTCCGGTGGCGCCACGCGTGTTGCACATGGCGGCCATCGGAGCACCTGTACCTCATCACGTGCATGCTCCATCCTGTACACAAGCGACGTTGGTGCGCCGTCACAGGTGCGAGTGGGAGCGCAGGTGCGGCGGCTCCGACGACACGATCGAGCACCCCGGGCGGGCGGTCGAGTTTTGTGCCGGTCCCGGGGAAGAGCCTGCCACCGCATGCGGCGACGATGGCCATGCGAACGCGATATCCCAGTGTCGACGAAGCATCCACAGCTACACCGACAGAATTTTCGGCGAGGCTGAGCTGGCAAGCGCGGACGGACTCCATTCGCCGGGAGAGTCGCAGGCCACCTCGACGTCGAGGCCTCAAGCGAGCCGCGCGCGCGTCCGCCACTTTCCACTGCGTAGTAGTAGTGTATAAGCAGAGCATGATTCGCTGACTGACACTTCACCGTCGAGCCAGCCTCAAACGCCGCGCGCGCGGGGTCTTGTTGCCGCAAGACGACGTGCAGAATAGCATACTGCGTGCGCTGTGAGTCCAGCAAGAGGCCGCTCAGTTGGTTGCGTCTGCGCGCGGGTGTCCACTGGTGGCGGCGGTGCCGACGATGCCCGCCCGGGCGTCCGCCGTCAACACCACACGTCGTCCTTGGGAATGCGCTTGACGCAGAGAAACGAAGCGACCAGGTCAAAATCGGACGTTAGAATCCGTGCCATACGCGCCGGATCTGACGGCTGCCAGGGCCAAGGGCACTCTGGGCAGTGGGACTGCGTGACTCGAGCGTACCAAGAGTCGGTGGACAAGGAGGTTCAGCGGCCTGCAGGGCTGGGCGCTGACACGGCTTCATCAGCGGCCTTCACCGCGGCTCCATGGAGTTCCGGCTTGCCGAGTGGCCCGAGTTCGAAGTACCGAGAATGGACGGGCTGCCGGTCACCCCGTCGACCAAGCACCCGACTTCTGCCGACACCCGGATGCCATTCCTCGCGCTCCAGATCGAGCCACGACAGCATCACCGACTTCTGCGGCCACGAGCTAGATTGCCTCTAGTGTTGGAACACAAAGCGGCCGCCACAGCCGCTGGAGGCAGGTGGGTGGGTTGGTGTGGGGGGTGGCGCGGTTGAGAGGTGGATGGGGGGGAACTTACCACTTCGGGGACATCCCTAGGGACGTTGTAGCCGAACATCAGCATCTCGTCCTCCGAAGACGAGGAGGCTTCCATGGCTTGATCCGGCGGTGTGGCGGCGGCGAGGTCGAGGGAGGGAATAGAGCGAGAGAAGGTGGAGGCGTTGGAGGCAGCGTCGGGGTGGATATACAACTCAACTGAGCGTCGGCCGGCCTGCTATCTTCACTTCTGGCCCAATCTCCTCCAGTATGGCCTGCTACTGGTGTAGGAGGAGATAGCACGGCCAACTATCTTCAGTTCCGACCCGATCTCCTCCAGTTCGGCCTGCTACTGGTGTAGAAGGAGATAGCATCGCCTGCTATCTTCGGTTCCAGCCCAATCTCCTCCCTGCTACTGGTGTGGAAGGAGATAGCACCGCCTGCATTTTCGGTTTCGACCCGATCTCCTCCAGTCCAGCCTGCTATGGACACGGTGATGGAACAGTGGCCAAGTACACCGTGATGGACGTGTCCATGGAACGTTGTGCCATGGACACGGTGCGACAGACCATGGCCATGGGAGCCTCTTGTGGAATGAGAAGGAGAGTCTCCTCCTATTCGTCTTCTTCTACACGGAGTCTGGATCCGACGTCGAAGTTTTGCCAAAGGAGGGCCATATTTTGGATGAACTTGTACAAAATCATCCGGATCTATTCAAACCACAAGGTCGGATTTGTTAGAAACGACGATAAGGGTTAAACGAAAAGGATGAGAAATGGAGAGGGATTACCAACCGTCCAACCCCCGCACGACCCGGTCGAGTAAGCACGCAAAAAAACGAACAAACCCCACTTTTCAAGCGAGCTCGTTACCTTTCTTGGTGCTTGGGTTTTGAATTTACTCGAAATTATTACTGCAGCGTCCAAACCACCGAGTCATTCATTACGCAGCCAGGATTTCTTGCCCAGTAGACCAGTACACCGAGAAATACATGTACTACATTTATTTTGTTGGATTTAATTTGTAAATGTAAATATGGTGTCTGAACAAAAGAATCATTTTTAACACTATCAAGTATGTGATTTTTGTGAACATGTACTGCTTGAAATTTGTGGCATACTTCGAAGTTTCAATAGTTTGTAATCTTTATAAATAGTTTGTGATTATCCGGTCATAAATCTTTGCAATCTTCTCTATAATTTTGACCAAATAAAGAATAGTTTGACTCTCCAAAAAAATTATAATGATCTACAATTTGGAATGGAGGGAATAACTTCTTGCTTCCCAATCCCACTAGGCTTGGCCTGGCCAGCAGAGTCATGGCACATCTGATCCACGTCGGGTCGATGTGACAGGTAGGATGCAGACTAATTAAGAGGGTGTTTGGATACATCTGATCCACGTCGGGTCGATGTGACAGGTAGGATGCAGACTAATTAAGAGGGTGTTTGGATACGAGGTGCTAAACTTTAGGAGGGTCACATCAAATGTTCGGACGTTAATTAGGAGGACTAAACATGAGCTAATTATAAAACTAATTGCAAAACCCCTATACTAATTCGCGAGATGAATCTATTAAGCCTAATTAATCCATCATTAGCAAATGGTTACTGTAGCACCACATTGCTAAATCATGGACTAATTAGGCTTAATAGATTCGTCTCGCAAATTAGACTCCATCTGTGCAATTAGTTTTATAATTAGACTATATTTAATACTCCTAAATAGTATCCAAACATTCGATGTGATAAGTACTAAAGTTTAGGAGAGAGTATCCAAACAGCCCTAAAAAGAAAAAAGAAAAAAATGCCGGGTTGATGTGATAGGCAAGACGCAAACTAATTAAAAAAAAGGAAAAAAAAACAGGCCAGAAGGCATCGCTGCAGCGGGTAAACATCGTGCCATGAAGATACATCTGCTTTCCTCTTTCGAAGAGAGATCCGGTATGCTTTCCAAAGGAAGAGCAAGCCCAGCCTTGTTTTTTCTTTTTAATTAAACGTCGGCTTACCTAGCGCTTTCGACGTGCCGAGCCCAAGCACGAGAGCTCTCAGACGGCGGCCTGCATCCATTGGCAAGATACCCTTCTTCTTGCTCTTCAGTTAATCACTGAAGCGTGATGCAAGCACTGAAGCGAAAACACTGAGGTGGGCACCCAGCTAGCTTCGTCCACATGCGCGGTGGGCTCGTAGAAGCGAGGTGGGATTAATAATTGCCCTATCGCTTGCGCCGTTCGCTAATTTGGGCTGTTTCGGCCTCCAAGGCTCAACTAGACACGTTTGACAATGAGACCTTTTTCGGCTGGCCCTCTCGAAACGCTGAACCTCAACTGGTTCTTTTTGCCTTGTTTCACTGGGATCCGTCTCGAATGTAAAATATAGTAATCATGTCACGGCTGTTGTAACTTGAAAATGGTTAAAGTTTACCCAAAAGCAATTTGAAGACACGAGAAAACGAAAACTGCCCACTCGAAAACTCTTATCAGCAGGACCCCGGGTAGGTTACGCACACGGACTCGAGGCCGGCCGGCCGGCCGGTGGAAGATGGTGTCGGTGTCGCCGTCCGTCCGACAAACTCACGAGCATGCATTGCATAGGCTCACCGCAACTAACGGCGACACTGTTCGGCTACACCAGGAACCAGCAGGCCCGCCAGCAGCAGGAAATCCCCTCCTCCCTCCAGAGACCGAGAGCATCCCGTGCACAAGTCTTTGACTTTTCGTCGGCGTTGATCCGCGCCCTGGTTGCCGCTCGCTCCGTCACGCCATCCATGCCCCCGACCCCGGGCAAGGGCATCAGGCGACACCATCATCGGCTGGTGCCCAGTGCAGGGACTGGCGATGGCGTCGTCAGCGGCCAGCGCGGCGTGCGCGCGACCAGACGGGCCACGGTGCCTGCTTCAGGGCCGGGCTGCCGGCGTCCGTGCGAGAACTGGTGTCCAGGGACACGAGTAGACGGTGCAGTGCCTTCCACCGCCCAGCTCTTCCATGCCACGACTGCGACGACGACGCGCCGTCCGCCCTGCAAGCCGCCTGGCGCGCGGTCCGCGGAACCACAGATGTGGATGGCGTGGCGAGAAGTGGGTGGCTCTTCCATGCTTGACGACGCCAGTGGAGGAAGGAAGCCTCGCCGGGAGCCAGCGTCGCACCGCCACGAGTCCACGACATCGATCGCCAGGCGCCACAAGCGTGCAGCACCGCCTTGTCCACCGGCGCACGCCTCGACACGTCGAGGGCGCCAGGGGCGCTCGTCGGAGACTCGCCGGCAGCTAGCCGGCGCGTGACGCATGGTGCCCCTGGGTCCCGCCTTCGCCTCGTGCTGCCGCCGTCCAAGTCGTGGGCCGCGGAGAGCGGGGGCGACCTCGACCAGCAGCGGCGGAGGACGTGGCGGCGCTGTGGTTCGGGACGGCGGCTCGCGTCGCGCGCGTGCTTGATCGTGTCCGGTGGCGGCGCACGTGTTGCGCATGGCGACCATCGGAGCTCCTGTACCTCACCACGTGCATGCTCCATCCTGTACAGAAGCGACGTTGGTGGGCCGTCGCCGGTGCGAGTGGGAGCGCGGGTGCGGCGGCTCCGACGACACGATCGAGCACCCCGGGCGGGCGGCCGAGTTTCGTGCCGGTCCCGGGGAAGAGCCTGCCACCGCATGCGGCGACAATGGCCACGCGAACGCGATATCCCAGTGTCGACGAAGCATCCACGCTACACCGACAGAATTGTCGGCGAGCCTGAGCTGGCTTGCGAGGACGGACTCCGTTCGCTCCATCAGGTGCGCGCGTTGGGCCCCGAGCACCCCGACGCCGCTCGACTTCGGCGGCGACATCAACGAGCGCGAGAACGAGATGCGGCGGTTTCGTTCACGACCACAGAAGCGCGCCGGTTCCATCCCGTGCTCTTGCATGCACATTCATGGGGCAGTGGTGCACCGTCGCCGCCAGTACGGTGCGGCGGCTCCGATGCGATGAGACCGACTCCCGGTCGACGGGTGGTCTTCTGCCACACATGATTTTTAATTTTTTGTACTTGTTTCGATCTAGGAAGCTGCTAATTAAAGAGGAAACAAAAAACAACTGACGAGCGTGCTCTGCCAACACATGGGTGGATGCAGTCGAGAGCCTAACTTGACGGATCTTGCCGTCTCGGGTGCTCCGAGACCCATCCGGCACTCGAGACCAGGAAAAGGTCATGGTTAAGAGTCTTCGAGCATTCGAATTTCTGAAGATTCAATCTTCCGGATCAATCGAGCGTTCGAGCTCCTCCTCTTTCACATCAGAGATTCAGAGTCTAAAGAAGAAGGTTATAGGGAATTTGAAATTTGGTAGCACATGAAACGACCATTACTAATTAGAGGCTTTTTTAGAGCGTTAATCCTTATAAGTTAAGATCGCGATAAAACAACAAATATATCGTAGAAATTCTTAGAAAAAAACAGTAATGTCTCGGTAAACGATAACCGTCATTGAAATACTATCCAATTCATGGCCGAATTGATGATAATCAATGATGATTAAATCTATCAACTTGATGGACGAATCTTTCTGAGAATTATATTGTTTTTATCTACCGCATTTCAAAAGGATTACAATGGAGGCTCTAAAAACAAGTCCCAACTAGTAGTAGTTGGCTGCCAATGCGGTGGCCAAAATTTGACCAAGCCAAGGCTAGTAAACAGCAACCGATGTTCTGGCGTAACCATGTGGACCTTAGACCTGATTTGTTAATACCATGCTATTAGTAGTTCCAATGGTGCACTGGTAGCTGGCATTTGCTCGTGGCTGATCCGTTAGGTGCGGAGCCAGCAACAGAGAGAAGAGTTGAAGCTGCATTGGATGTGTACATGTGCTCGATCCTGCCTCCTGCGGGTTAATTTGACACCAGATCGAGGACCACTAGAATACAGTATGGAGTAGCGTACTCGTGCCATCCTATGCGTTGAACTTGTTCGCCTCGCCATCTCATCTGCCCATCCGTGATTTTCCATCGACCGGCCAGGCCTTAGCTACCTTCTCTATAAAGCGTCTCCCAAAATCACACCAGAACCCCCACACATATCTGAAACCCAGTCATCTTCCTTTTGCTCCCCTGCTCCCCGACCATGGCGGCGCTGCTGGACGAGTTCGCGTCCAAGCTTGTGGGCATCCTGGCAGGCATGGTGAAGGAGGAGGTGGAGATGCTCCTCGGCGTGCCGGGCGAGGTCACCAAGCTCGAGACCACGCTCCGTGACCTGAGCCACATCTTGGGTGATGCGGAGAGGAAGCGCATCCGCGACAAGGCTACGGAGGGTTGGGTGAGGGAGCTCAAGGACGTCATGTACGACGCCGACGACGTCCTTGACCTCTGCCAGCTCATGGACGGCGGAGAAGAAGATCCTCCCGCACCAACATCTGCTCCGAAAACCACCTCAAGGTTCTGGGACATCCCCAAGATGTTCTTTTGCTTCCGCAACCCTGTTGTGGCACATGAGATCGGAACGAAGATCCAAGCGATCAACCAGCGACTGGAAGACCTGGCAAAGAGGAGCTCCCGTTTCATATCCATCACCCAAGCCATCCATGCCTCAGCTGATTCAATCAACAAAGCTTCCAATTCTTTGTCCGACGAAACTGGATCGGTTTTTATCCGGTCTGATGTTGTCGGCGAGAAGATTGAGGATGACACGAAGAAAATTGTTGATCTACTCATCAAGAAGGTGGATGCTCCTGCAGGATCAAGGGCCAATAATGATGTGGTTGTTGCTGCTGCTATCACAGGCATAGGTGGGATCGGCAAAACCACTCTGGCTAAGATGGTCTTCGCTGATAGTAGGGTGGGGGAAAACTTCGAGGAAAGGATCTGGTTGAGCGTTAACCGTGAGTTCGATGAGATCAATGTCCTACAAAGTCTTATAGCTTCTTTTGGTGCCAAACATGAAGGTTGTGCGGGAAACAAGGACCTACTTCAGCGTGCCCTGAATGATACGATCCGGCAAAAGAAGAAGTTTTTGTTGGTGATGGATGATGTGTGGAATGAAAATGTGTGGTATGCGCTGCTTAGAGAGCCGCTCAGTCATGGTGCTAATGCTTCTGGCAGTCGAGTTTTGGTGACCACAAGAAATGATGGAATTGCTCATGGGATGAAAGCTCAACATCTCCATCGAGTTGACAAGCTAACCACGGAAGATGCTTGGATTTTGCTAAAGAACCAGGTAAGTAATAACTTTTATTCATTATAGTAATTATTTCTGTAGTAATTTGAATTTACAATAACAATTTTTATCTCTTCTTAATTACTTTCTCTCCCTTGGAGTAATTCACGACAGCCCATTTTGCTCATTATTTCTCTTGTCGCTCTCGTCCGATTTGATTATGCAAAGGACCATGTAATTTGACTAGGAGTCTTTTATCATACTTTCTTAACCTCTTGGCTTAGCAAAACGTGTCTCATGGTTATATTTTATTGAGCATATCCTATTGACGTTGAGGGAAGTTTTGTTTAGCGTAAAGAATCGGTGCTCGTAGCCTAAGAGGGGGAGGGGGTGAATTACACAACTCAAAACCTTAACCTATGACTTCCACTTCTTATACATCAAACTTAAACTAGTGTGAAACCACCGTCCCAAAATAAGTTTTGCAACCTAGAGCCAATCCTAGCAAGATACTACACTAAGAAAATAAATGCACAAAGATTGCATGTATGAAATGTGGAAACGTAAAAGAGAGGATGAGGGGAAGGAAATTCTTGACACGATAATTTATCACGTGGCATGAGTAGGCACTAAGCCACCACTAGTCCACGTTGTTGAAGCACTCACACAAGAGTATTGCTTTCCGGTCACCAAGTCTCTCCCGGGACACCCCTTGATTTGCCATAAAGGCTCGGCCACTAAGACTCACGTCAAGTTCCCCGATCACTTTGATACCATCTCCACTAAGAAGTTTTTCCACGAAGGAAGCGGATCTCCATGTCCCCCGCACACGGTCGTCAACGCTGCTCCACACCAAGTCGGAGGGTCAAAGACTTGCCGGCGAGCCACCAAGGCTCCAAGACGCCGGCACACCTTGTATAGTTGTGGTTCACTCCTAGAATCGATCACAAGGTAGGCACACCTTGCATTGTCTCTTCTCTTGACCTATCCTAGCACTAAATAGTCTTTTAAGCTTGTGCTAAGCCTTTGATTAATCACTTATGCACTTTTGGTGGCTCAGATGTGTTCTTGATGAGTCTTAATCTCCAATGTACTTTTGCACACTCTAGCTTCATCTAACAACTCCAACGGGCGAGTAGAGAGGGTATAAATAGCCAAAGAGAGAGAGGGAAGGAGTTTCATCCTGATGAAACCCTGTATACATTGTTTCCATTACTACAAAACCTGATGAAACTAGCATTGGGCATTAGAGAGTTTCATATCATCTCATAACATCCAATCACATACCTTGCAATTACATACCTTGCAATTAAACGTTATGTCCAGCCTATGAAATCGCAAAATGAAACTCTCCATGGGGAGAACATGTTTCATACATCCACTCAAACATCTTTCGATGACATGCCACTCTTGAAAACCGTAATATGAAATTCTCCACTGGGAATAGCCTTGGTTATCTAGTGTCTAGAATCTATTGAACTCACTTCAATTTTTTCCCTACAAACAACCCCTGCAAAGTTATGATACAACATAAAATCCATTGCACGGGAGCTTTTCGATTCTAGCACCATTTCCTCTCTCAAACTTGCTGCATTTTTTTCAAATACTAGGTAGTTTTGAATGAGACTGATGAAGCCGATGTCGATGAATTGAAGAGTATTGGGATGGAAATTGTTAAAAGATGTGACTGCTTGCCGTTAGCAGTTAAGATCCTTGGAGGACTCTTGCGCCGCAAAAGTAGAACAAGACATGACTGGATGGATGTCAGTAGTCACGACACTTGGTCAACAACAGGAATCGACGAAGATATTAATAAAGCGGTCTATTTGAGTTATGAAGACTTGCCCTCACACTTGAAGCAATGTTTTGTGTATTGTTCACTAATCCCTAAAGATAAATTAATAATTAGAGAAGCAATAGTCCAGCATTGGATAGCAGCAGGTCATGTACACAACAAGATGAGCTATAAGGCACCAGAAAAGTTGGGGGAAGAATACTACAATGAATTGGTTTCAAGAAATCTTCTAGAACCAGACAAAAGTTACTATGGTATACAAGCATGCAGCATGCACGATGTTGTCCGTTCCTTCGCTCAGTATATAATTAAAGATGAAGGGATACTTATTAGTGATGGGCTGGATGCCAATAGAACTCTTAGCACTGCAAAGCTTCGGCACCTATCTATCTCAAACAAGGCAGTAGGGCATGGCACTTTGCAAAAACAAGCCTTGCTTAGAACATTAATGTTATTCGGAAGCAGCACCACTGTTGAGCTGAAGAATCTGTTGAACAATACTTCTTGCCTCAGAGTACTACATCTAGTAGATGTAGATCCAGTTGAGCTTCCAGACTCCATATGCCACCTCAAACATTTGAGACACTTGTGTATTGATAACGCAAGCATATCCACGATACCACGAGATATAGGTAACCTAAAATTTCTTCAAGCCCTTGAACTTGCAAAGTGTACAAATGTTTCTCAACTTCCTACCAGCATTTTGAAGCTACGGAAACTAAGGTCACTCGACTTGAGCGACACGGCAATCACTTCAATTCCTCGTGGCTTGGGAAAACTAGAAGATTTGGTCAGAATAAGGGGGTTTCCGACACATTATTCAGATGAGGGCACGGGTGGCTGGTGCAGCTTAGAAGAACTCAGACCTCTGTCGAAGCTCCAAAGCCTTGAAATAAGTTGTCTGGAGAAGGCATCATCCGGTTCTATGGCTGCTAAAGCAAACCTTAGCAGTAAACATCACTTGACAAACTTAAACTTGATATTTACCAGCAGGCTAGGAGACAATGGAGAGGTCGAAGGCAACATTAGCGAGGAGGAACACAGGAGAACAGAGGACATCCTGGATAATCTGTGTCCTCCACCTTGCATGGAACTACTTGATATCATTGGCTACTTTGCACGCGGGCTACCGCAGTGGATGAGAACCATGTCAGCCTTTGGGAGCTTAAGGCGGTTAGCACTAGATGACTACGCTTGCTGCGCGCAACTTCCTAATGGATTGGGGCAGCTCCCCTTTCTTGATTATTTTGTGGTCGACCGTGCTCCGTCTGTTCAGTGCGTTGGGCATGATTTCCTCTTCCCCTCCTTGGGTGGTCAAGCCGATGGCAAAGTAACACGGAACAATAAGAGGCAGCCTCATCATACTTCGCGTGGTGCTGGTGTTGCATTTCCCAAGCTGACAGAAGTGGGTTTTGTAGGCATGCTGGGATGGACAGAGTGGGAGTGGGAGCAGCACGTCCCAGCGATGCCTGCACTAGAGGAGCTTACAATCAGAAACTGTAAACTGCAACGTCTTCCTGCAGGGCTTGCACAGCATGCATGCCGGTTGAGAGAGTTGGACCTAAGAAACATCCAGCTCCTGGTCTCCGTGGAGAACTTCCCTTCAGTAGTGAAGCTTTGGTCATATGACAACCCAAGGCTTGAAAGGATCAGCAACAACCCAAGCTTGCAATGGATTGACATTAGAAATTGCCGAGCACTAGAGGAATTGGATGGTTTGCCATCCCTTCGAAGCCTCGTGTGGCAGGATGAGGACGCTCAATCACTCCCAGAATACCTGCGAGAGGCAAAGCCAAAGAAATTGTATGTAGATTGCAACCGAAGATTGGTCAAACTTTTTTTTTGAAGGTAAACAGGGGGGGTACTGTAATTTATCGAAGCTTGCTCAAACTAATAGCACTACAAGATGAATCCTCCGAATGGGGAAAGATCCAGCATGTCCAACAAGTAAAGGCGTATGGACACAAGATAAAAGGAGAAGCGGAGTGGTACATCTACTGTACCAAGGAGCCGTATTCACTCGACGCATACCTGGGTAAGTCCACAGGTGAGTTCATCTTCGACCTACTCGGTGGTTTAATAACTGTGTGTGTCTATATATACTCATGTAAAAATGGATTTCTAACTGTATATTCACCTGCGTGCGCAGGATGAAGATGAAGCAGAAGTAGACGAGGTGAACGAAGAACAGAGTCCAGGAATAGAACATAGTAAGAATGCAAGGAACAGAGGAAGCTTTCAGGCTGTTACGACAGGACGAGCATTCGAATCCATCCACCAAATACTAGGTATGAATTGCCCAAATACTAATGGTCTTGTAGTTGTACACGCCAAATTGGCTGTGACTATTCTAACTGGAAAGCATTGTCGTGTTAACGCAGGAGAAAGAAACCCAAGAAGGAGAAGAAGACATTGCAATTGGGTGGTGGCAATGTGGCATACTGTCCCTCAAATTCGTAAGTTGTATATGTTTGTGTGCGAAAAATATAATACAGCAGTAAGGCGCGAGCGTCTCTCTAACCAGTTGTTGTCACGCTCAGGAAGGGAGCGCCAGCACGGGCGGCCTTGTACTCGTTGGAGCGAATACGCGTCGGGGACGAGCGATGGGCTGAGAGCTGAAGCACTGAACGTGCGCGCGCAGATGTGTTCTGCGGCACCTACTCCTCATGGATCCTCTGGAAAGATGAAGCTACTCTGCAAGACTGCAACGATTGCAGCAACACGGACGTGCCTACCAAACAAACAAGCATGACAAATCGTAGGTCTCCCCTGCTGGCATGGCATAGGAGCTGAACTAAACTATATCAATTTGCACTGAAGCTACTATATACTATATTCATTTCGATCCGTCCATAATGGCAGCTATGGTAAGTTCAGAGCCGACAGCCACACCTTATCAAAGCCACACTTTGCACGACTGCTGAATAGTATTGCTGTCCACGGCCCTTGAGCTTCACGACTGTCCTCGGCTACTGGATTACACATCAACTATCATAAGAGCACCATGGTACCAATGGCAGTACCGGCTGAGATGGCCACTCAGCTGCAGCAGATTCTGGGATGTCAGCTTGGGAGCTTTCCTCAAACATACCTCGGATTGCCTCTGTCCAGCGAAAAGCTCAGGCTCTCTGCGTTCAGCCCACTGATCGCCAAGATCGACAAACGTCTCAGTGGCTGGAGCGCTTCGCTACTCAACTCAACCGGTCGTGCAGTGCTGATAAATAGCGTGGTGGACAGCCAACTCACGTATGCCATGTCAGCTCTTACTGCCGCCTGGGATCCTGGATGCTCTCGATCGGTGACGTCGACGCTTCCTGTGGCAGTGGCGCCCAATGCCTTGTTGCGTGGGAAGCAGCATGTCAGCCGAAAGAACAGGGAGGTATTGGCCTCGAAGATCTGTCCCTACAGAATAAGAGCCTCCTACTCAAGCATCTGCATCGCCTACACCACTCTGACAACTCCTCTTGGGCCAATTGGGTGCACTGTCGCGTCGACGTTGCAAGTCTGCAGGGCGACGTCGAGGGTGCACACTGGCACGTCCTGCAGGACCTACTGCCTCTATACCGAGCTCTCACCTGCTTTGCGGTGTCTGATGGTGCATCCACAAGCTTCTGGCATGACCGGTGGCTCCCTGAAGGGCGGCTGTGCGATATGTTCCCCCTCCTCTTCTCCCATGCCGTCAATGCGAACTATCAGTAAGGCAACCAATCGCCGATAGCCTGGGCATACACCTTGCACCGCGCCTGACGCACCGGGCCGGTGAGGAGCTGCATCAGTTAACTGCAATTCTGGACCGAGTCACACTCCGAGATGGCCCGGACCAGCGACTGTCTCCCCTCATCAGCGACACCTCCAGGCTGCGCTCTAACGCTGTCTACACCAAACTTGTGCAGACTGCGGGATCGCCTCTGTCTCCCTTCGCAAAATTCGTCTGGAGAAACCGCGCTCCACCGAGGGTGCAGTTCTTTGCGTGGCTCCTGGTTCAGGAACGAATCCAATGCCGTGCCAATCTGATGAAGAAGAACATCATAGAAGATGCCTCATGCGAGCTCTGCGGGGTGGTCGAGGACTGTGACCACATTGTGTTCCGGTGCTCCTTTGTAGCATGCGTCTGGAGCTCCCTTGGCACAGACACTGAAAGGTCCTTTGTCAAACACATGTGGATTGTTCCCCGTCCGGCAATAGTCCCTGCGCGCCACTATAACAGCTTCTTGCTCCTGCTTCCTTGGATGCTATGGAAACACAGGAATGACCTGGTGTTCCAGCGAGCCGCTCCGTCGCGACAGCGCTCCTGGACGTCATGCCGGGATGAAGCTCGTCTCTGGTGGTGTGAATGTTTTCGGATGGCTGACCGCACAGTCCTTGACGCCTGGTGTTCTGTTTTCTCTTCAGTGTAAAATCAGACTCTAAAACCCCCCCCCCCCCCCCCCCCCCCCCCACCCCGGCCCCGGGGCGCCCCCACACCTCCCTGACCGTAAAAAAAAAGTCCAAATGCCCCTTCAGCGTTTGAAGCTCCCTCAGCCTGCAAAGAAACATAAGCAGGCCAATCCTTACCTTACATCAGCATCAACAACACCAGCCCAGCCCCATCCAATGCCTTTGATTCAAGTGCATACTCAGTTAATTAGCATATACAGCAATTAATATAGCTATCATAAGAGAAAAAAAGCTCTAGCTACCAATTGGTGCATGATGTCATGGACAAATAGAAGGGACACGACGACGTGCTCGTGCATCCAGTCTTATACATCATGTTTGAGAAAAATATAAACCACATGTACATGTGACCACTGACCGCATGACTTATCTCAATCGTTCATTTCTCTTCATCCAATTGATCCATTAACCACCCCATACACTTCTCACCTAATAACCATGATCTATCTCACCATTGATTAAAAAACGAATGGCTTGAATAGCTCATGTTGTCACATGTATATGTGAAAAATCCATGTCCGTGGTGCACATTCATGCGGCAGTGGTGCACCGTCGCCGCCAGTACGGTGCGGCAGCTCCGATGCGATGAGACGGACTCCCGGACGACGGATCGTCTTCACGTCGCCGGCCGGGCAGAGCCTGCCGCTGCAGCGGAGGTGTCAAGTGCAGCAGTCACGCCACGCCACTGCCACGTCCCTGCTGCTACTGGTCGAGGTCGTCCCCGCTCGCCGCGGCCCATGAGTTGAACGCCGGCAGCCTGAGGCGAAGGTAGGACCTAGTGGAAGCGCGCATCTGCCGCACGTGGCTAGCGCACCGGCTAGCTGCCGGTGAGGCTCCGACGAGCGTCGTCCCTGGCACCCTCAACATTGAGGCCTCCCGGTGAACTTTGACTTTTCACATTGCGCTCGGAACCAATGCATTAGCACATTTTTCATTAAGAAGAAAGCAATTTAAAGACACAATCTCGATGAGGCCAAATGGAGCTTGACTAGCATGAGAGCACAAAAGGACTAAAGGAAGAGAAACACTGAAAAAATGCACAAACAACCACCACACAACTCGAAGCAACAAAGAGGAAACATACTCGAACCCACAAACCTAGACACAACTACTCTCTTGAACCTGCTAAAAGATACAACCTCATCAAGGGTGCTAAAGGTCTTAGAACCGCAAAGGTGGCAAAGCATCCACCCAGACATCAGGATCATAGCGGCAAAGCATCTGCCCAGACACAACAACGGTGGCAAAGCATTGACCCAACCAGCACAACCATGGTGGCAAAGCATCCGCCCGAAGCAACCAACAGCGGCGGCAAAGTATCCGCTAAAGAACAGGGGGCAGCAAAGCATCCACTAGACGACGACCTAAGCAACTCGGGCGAGGTGGACGAATCTAAGTGAAGGCTGGCATAGAAGAAGATACTTCACAAGGAGAGCAGACGGCCACCACGAGGACCTTGACCGGCCGGAGACAACTAGGGGCGGCGTTCAGCAGCGATCCCTGAAGTGATGGCAGCAAGAGCTTCCAAGACGACGCCTCAAGGGAGGGGGCGACGCCACTGGCGGTGTCATCGTCCGACCAACATGGTCAAGGCTTTCACCCAAAAACTCATCAGAGGGGAGGGAAAAGGGGAATGAATGACGCCTTCAAGAAGGGAAGCGACGCCCGGGGGCGTCGCCGTCATTGACATGCAAGTAGGCACAAGGCTTTCGCCTACACCCCGTTCCCTCCCCAGAAATCGTCATCGCCACCAGTAGCACGGGGACCGCCGGGCGCCAATGAGCCAAAGAATGCCACCACAAACGCGAGCCAGGATAGCTAGTTGGCCAATCTCCCCGCCTGTCAAAGATGGCGCAGCCCCGGAGAGGGCAGACACCTAGGCGGTCACGTGGTGGCGGCGCACGGAGCCCCGCCCCCGACAAACGCCCGCCCATGCGAGCCCATGCGACAAGGGGAGGGACGCGAATCCGGCCGTGGCAAGCGTGGATCCGTCCGCCGGGGAGGCAACAGCCTCCCTGCCGCTGTCCCCTGTCCTCCCGTTAGTGGAGGGGGCATTACGCGGCAGTAATCGTCGAGGAAGGGACCCACGCCAAGGATGTGTGGATCCGGGCTCAGGGGAGGTGGATCTGCTACCGGCAAACCCAGGCGACCGGTAGAGCCTAGGATTTGCGGAGTGGGAGTGGAGAGGACGAGAGGAGGAGGGAAGGGGTGCGACGTGGGAACCGGCTTCGGCGCGGCCGCTGGAGTCAGGTGGGGGGGGGGGGAGGGGGGGCGGTCGAGAGGCGAGAGAGCTACCCTTCAATCGCTTTCTTCGCCAGCATTAGAAGATTGATGCGATGATTATTGAAATTTGCTCATCTTCTGTGACACATGATTTTATTTTTTTACTTGTTTCGACATACTCTCTGTCCGTCAAACCTTTTCTTGATGCAGGTAGAAAAAAAATCAGTTTAGCTGAGATTCGCTGTGAAGTATGCTGGTGCTGTAGTCATGTGCACATGGTATCGATCTAGGAAGCTGCTAAAGAGGAACCAGAATACAACTGATGAGCGTGCTCCGTTGTACGATGGCTGCCAGCACATGGGTCGATGCAGTCGAGAGCCTAACTTGGCGGATCTTGCCGTCTTGGGACCTATCCGGCACTCGAGACAAGGAAAGGCCATGGTTAAGAATTACTGAAACTGGTGACTCGTGCCGACGCATGGAAGATGCAGTTGGAGTCTGTCTTGGAGAACCATCAATGGATTCAGCAGAGGTTAGTTACAATGGAACTGACAAACCTTTTCGAAAGAATAGGGTGGAAACGTAACTGACAGCCCAAGCTATTCAAGAAGCTCACCAAAATTTCATTAGTGTCTGCAAAGCTCTGCGATGCGCATCAGTAGCACGAGTGCAGTGACCTGAAAACATGGCCGTTGTCGTCTGTGGTCTGACAAATTGCACCGAGTTTGAATCGTTTCTGAAATATCGCTCTTAAACTAGCTAGAACAAATCTTCGTTTATTTTGTCCTAGCTTACCACAATCTGCTCCAGCAATCAGCATGACTGCTCACCCACCAAATAATGCAACCGATTGAAGGATACCAATTTCTCAACAAACAAATCATTAGCCTGCAACCACCGGAAGAATGCATCGCATCTGTCATTATCATGCATGTCTCCGCCGCCGAGCTCAGATCCAGGCTCTCAAAAAATCCTACAAACTCGAATAAAATTTTTTTTCACCACTGATTTTGCAGTTCTTTTGCACAAACCTACTACAAAAACATCATCTTTTACAGGCATCGAACCAGATGAGCTAGCTAATGGTAGAGAAGAAAGAAAACCAAAAAAAAAATAAAAGCTCCAGCAACTACACCTACAAGCTAGAGAAGAAATCTGGAGCGATTACCCCTCCTACTCCATGATGCACCGCCGGCCGGCCGGCCGGCCGGCCACCACCTCCGCCGATCGCATACATCACATGACGGCGCAGGCGTTTGGGTTCTCGTCGCTGAACGCGCCGGTGTACCTGACCTCCGTCGACGACGCCCTCGCCAGCGGCGCGGCGGTGGGGTCGGAGACGACGTTGCGGACGTACCCTGGCGGCGCCTTCTTGTCGTAGGCCCCGGGGGCGTAGGGGTGCGCCACCACGTCGTAGGGCACGTACGGCCACGGCTCCACGCGCTTGCCCGTCTTGTAGGCGACCCGGCGCATGACCTTGCCGGCGTCGACGTAGCCCGTCACCGTCACCTTGTGCTGCCGCGCCGCCACGTCCACGGAGCTCACGCCCTTCATGCCCTCCAGGGCTTTCCGGACCTTGCGCTCGCAGCCGTCGCAGTCGATCAGCACCTTCATCTCCACCGTCTGGCCGGAGAAGGTCCCGTCAGGATATACGCATATACATATTACATATAAAAATCGATGGTTCTGCTCTTCCGGATCGAAGAGGAGATGGAGTGGAGTGGAGGTTGGGGATGGATGGAAGAAAGGTTGGTTACCTGGAACTGCTTCCGCTTCTTGAGGTGGCGGCGGGTCCTGGGTAAGGAGCAGTACTCGGAGACGACGTCGACGATGCCCATGGCGGTGGCCGGCCGGCGGCGTTGGAGACCAACCTACCGCGAGGAGATTTCTGGAGGGAGGAAGCTGAACGACGGAGAAACAGGAGCGAGGCACGCTCTGCTATCTGCTCTGCGTTGTGAGTGAGAGAGAGGATGAGGAGAGGAGGTGGAGGCTTGCGACTGATATAGGCGTCGTCGGCAGCGGCGCGCGGCCGCCAGTGCGGGGGTGACACGGTGGCGCCGTGGATTTTTCTTTCTTCCCCGACCCCTCTTTGCCTTCGCGGATCCCTGCTGCCTGCTCCCCCCTGTCCTTGTGTGTACTGCACCAGGATAAGGTCGCGGCACCGTGGGGCACCGGGGGGGCCGTTCTTACCATTCTCTACTCCCTACTTGCGCAAAGGGGCGTGTGAACCGGTGGCCGTGGCGGGCCCAGCTGGGCGTTGCTGGGGGCAGGGCCACGTGGGGGCGGTCCTGCGTGCGGCATGGCCACGTGTGGGTGGATCACCGGCCGGAGGTACGAGCTGAGGGTGACCTCACCTCACTGGCTCGCTGCCGCGGTGGGGGTCAAGCTTCGGGGCAGCTGCGTTGTCTGCCGACGTCGGCGACGACGAGCAAGCTGCCAGCCGGCCAGGGAGTAAATGGGCTCGGCCCCCGGCAAGCGCGTGACCGGACGGCCACCGCTAGATCCTCGTAAACAGAAAAATCTGCTGGAGTCATAGTCAAAAAGTTTCCTGTTTGCGGCGAGCTTCACTTTGGCTCTCGACTGTGCGCCTAGTATTTCAGTTACTATTGAAGAACGTGAATTACCCGTTAAAGAACGTGAAATCAGTCATCAGTGCGGCCCCATGTTGGCAGGTGCCTGCCTGCCTCGTAACCACGCATGCTGGGCGGCTGCGGAAGGCAGCTGCTTCCTTCCTTGATCCTCGGTATCTCTCTGGCTGGACGGTGCTGATGACGTCACGGCCGGGTGTGATGGCGTGGGCTCACGTGCGCGGGGATGGGTCGCAGGGTCGGCGGCACTCGGCAGCGTTCAGCCAGCCGCAGCCAGCCAGCAGGTCACGACGTTCACAAAAAGGAAAAAGAAAAGACGGCGCTTGCCCATCAGTCCCCCCCCCCCCCCCAAACACATGGAAGGGAGCTTCACGAGCAGGCATTTTTCAGGAAAACCTTTACTACATTATGACAAAAAATATACGGTAATTTCATCAATTTCTAAAATTGCCGGTTGAATCTCTTGGAGCATGCTATGTTCGAAAAGGTACACGCATACGAGTAAACACATGTATGCACGATATCTTCATTGGTTCAAATTTATGTTGATTTGCTTGGGATACTTATCATTGGTTCTTAGAGCTGTAGCTCTCTGTGACCGTTTCTGGAGCTATTGATACAGTGGCAGCCATTTTTATATTAATAAATATGTTTCACGTCTAAGCAGATTTGGCACCATATTATTTTCTTTGGTAAATGCCTTATCTCATGGTTGCAGTCCGGACGCCAACTAATCAACATTACTACCTGCCAACCACCAGATACGCACGTATAATCCAACCAGCGTCCACGACGTCATACATTG
>NC_028457.1:35533298-35604209 GCF_000263155.2 Setaria italica | reverse complement strand
CCCCCCCCCCCCCACACACACACACACACACGTCGCGGTTTCACGGCCGCCGGTTAGGCCCAAAGACGACTTGGATGTGCTCGCCATGCCCACACGATCGGCACGGCTTCTCACAGCTTCCCGCGCCACGCCACGCCACAGTTTCGATCTGGAGCCGCCCGGCGACAACGACCGCCCGCCGCCGCGTCGTTTCGCGGAGCAGTTGGCACCCATCAGTCACCCAGTCCATCGCAAATTTCGCCACCGCTTCCGTACCGTGCGCGGTAGCGACAACAACTCTCAACTTTTGCTCGTGCCTATCCATCCATGGTCCATGGTCCATGGCCCATGCGTGTGTGGGGTGACGACGTGGGCTGACACGTGCGCCAGCAACTTTGCTGACAGGACGGGACGGCCGACCTGGCTAGACCAAGCCGCAGCCGACCTCCTCCCGTCTACGGCCCATGGGCCTTCCACGTGCCTTGCTTTGCGCCTTTCTTTGCCCATGATGACTGGCTACTCCCACACATGGTCGTGTCAGCAGATTACACCGCGCGCTACTCTGCACATCCAGCCAAAAGCCAAGGTAATCAACCCAGCTGATTACACAGAACGTGATCAACCCAGAAACAGAGAAGGTGCTGCTAAAGCCAAACAAGGCTCACCAACACCAGCTATAGCTAACACAGTCTGCTCATTGCCTTCCATACAAGTTTCACTCCAAGTCTGCAATCTGTCCCTTCCTTCCCACACAGCTTGCACTTAGATCCATTCCTCCTCCCAAGTCCTAACCAGCTGCAAAGCTGCCTGTAACTGTAACCTGCCCATCTACAGGAACAAGTTGCATCTTGTGCGTGCGGTGATCCTGTGCTCCGTACGCCCAGCATCCTCGTACCCACCACTCCACTTTCCCTTGTCTTCCTAGTTCCCATATAACACCATCTTCCGGATCATTCACTTGCACCCCCCACTCAATTGCCCCTGCATCGATCTCCTCCACACTCTGGCATTTCGATGTCGCGGAAATTCGTCTGGAACCTCGAAACTCCACTACACATCTTTAGCATCAGCCACGGCTATACTCAGGTCTGAACGAGATCTACAAAGGTGGCTCGATTAGGAAGCCAGAGCCATCCTGCTTGGGGTCCCTGGGCTCGGCAGTTTGCTGTCTGCAGATTTACCTGCCAAGAACAAATGACAACAATGGGAGTTTCAGTAGTCTTGTAATAATGTATAACGCACAAATTCGTAGCAGGTGCGAAGAAAGAGCGTTAGTACTTGACTTTCAAGCAATATGAATCCCACAAGTTCATTCCACAAATGATACTGTCCGTATGTAGCATAGTCATAGCTATACCAATATCTGACTCACTTGACCAAAGCCAGCGATATATCAAATCCTTTTCCCCCATTTTTTTCCCACAGACTCCAGAACTTATTTGCTTGCCTGTTCTAACTGTCCAAAAAATACCTACTCAACTAAAATTGTGCATAAACAATTTTCTCACCTCGTTTATCCGGCCGCCTCCTGCTACGCCACAATAACCGGATGGGGGTGCCTGGGAATCCAGCATCTGACCGGAGTTTCTTTTCCATGTAACGGCGGTACATATCAGAAAAGAGCTTTGCATCGTTTACAAATAGAACAAATGTCGGTGGACCCACGGCAGCCTACAAACGACCAGATAAATTTCCTTCAGATGTCAAAGAATGCAAAGAGAGTTGTTATATTAGTTTCGAAACAAAATTCAAAGCAGTAAAATTTTTGAAGTGCGCTTGCTTAAAATCTTCTCTACTGGTCTTCTAGTTTATTTCTAGATGTTGTTATTCCTTTATGGTTGTATTAACCAGATATATAGGAATAAATCGGAAATATTTAACAGAAATTCCATATTTTCTATCTGAAGATAACAACTCCTATAAATGCTATCAGACTACCAAACATTGACCCTTCCAGTTCCAGTGCCACTCCATTTTAAATGCTTCCCGTCATTTGCCTCAGACCCAACTCAGGATCCTACAGAATGCCACAACAAGGCCACCCCAGTGGTAGGGCTATGGTGGTCACACATTGCCTTCTCCCAAAGATAATTTACCTTCCCTCTATTTACCAATCACCTCATCTATTTATGTAAACAGCCACAAAAAGGAAGGTGGAAGAGGATGTTTTGGACTACACGGTAACTCTTTTGAAATTCATCAGGAAGATATGCACCATATTTTGGTCTACAACATCAAGGGAGGAGAGCCATGATATGTGAGCCCAGAAAGGAAAAGACCAGCACTTTTCAGAAAAATCTAGCAACTTTTCAGATCTTAACAGCAACTGGCCCTAGAGGGCTGACAGCAATGGCAAAGGGCAGACACACAGGTATGTTAGGAAAAGTGTCACGGAAAGATATATAATTTTTTCAGTGGCATTTCTGGGATATAATCATTTTTGGGTGGCAAATAAATATAGTTCCCAAATCTTCAAATACTCAGACACTGTTTCTGATAGTTGTTTATTCTTTTGTCTGCAAGCGAAAGGGTCTCTAGTTGAATAGGTTAGATGGCCTCAGTAGCACTCTTCAAGTCCTGGGTTCGACTCCCCATGGGAGCGAATTTCAGGCTAGGGTTAAAAAAATCCCCTCGTTTGTCACAATAACCAAAGCACAGGTTAAGGCCCAGCCCAGGTCGTAGATGTGGTTGGTTTGGACCCTCCTACCCGGGGTAGTTGCAGTGGTCGACAGCCCAGTGGTAGTCTCACAAGGGTTATGGCCCCTGTGTAAGGGTGGGGTAGAGGTTTGGGGGTTTTCTCGACCTGCGTGAGAAGGTCTTCTTCTTAGAAAAAAACCCGGGGGCTGTCTTACCCCCGCAGGTCGAGTTTTTTTTTGTCTGCAAGCTGGTATAAACTTGATTGCAGAGAAAGGTTGAGTGGAATTTTCAGCTTGTACTATGAAGATGATATCATATACACGTTGGCTTATAAAAAACAAGTTTGCTGGCTCAAGAAAGTTAGGAAGTTACCTGTGTCGTGTAATATACACGACCTCTTTTGCCACCTCTTGTTCGTGGTGGTGGTTTGAATGCTATAGCTTCTCTAACTACTTGATTAAGAATAGAGGTGCCAAGCCTTCTAGACCTTTCCTTCTCAACCAAAGCAGCAGCGGAAATTATCCTGAAGACAATTTGATACAACATATTACAGAATATCAACACATGCAAGGATATCTATTTTGGGAAGCGAACCATATATGGGTTATACAAAGCAGGTAAGAGCAATGCACAACTAAGAATTTTGAGGGGAAACAAACGTTTCACAGGTCTGCCAAGAAGAAAAGAGATATAGAACAACAATTATAAGCTGCAAGCAGATTTAGGTGTGCAAAGATGAGGAGTTTACTTTTCAACACTGGTGCCATTTGTCGCAGAACAGTAGACAATAGGTGCCCAATCAAGTATGCGAAGCTTTTCTCTTACATCTTGCTCATAATGTGTCGTACTCTCATGGTTCTTGTTTGGGATTGTATCCCATTTATTGACAACAATGACACAAGCCTTGCCTTCTTTCTCAATTCTCTCTGCAATTTTATAGTCCTTGGTACCACAAGAGTTTCGTTGCGTTAAAATCAACATACAAGACAATGATAAAAGGAAAAATAATATTAAAATAGCAATGATGTGTCTCTTCATGGGTCTAGATGTACACGTGCTTATAGTTAACATACCTGCTCTGTAACACACGCCATTGCTTCAATAACAAGGGCAACCACATCAGAGCGTCGAATTGCTTGAAATGCACGTTTAACCGAAAGAGATTCCGTTGTGCTGCCAGCAGAAATAACTGCTGCCCTGCGTCGGATCCCAGCAGTATCAATGAGTTTGTACTTCTGCAGCATATTTGAGCAAATCAGTGTTATATTCCTGTGAAAAGCAATCTAAAATCATTTTTTATTTTGTTATGAAGAAGCAGCAATGTAAGTGGACATTATTAGGGCATTCGATGGAACAATGTAGCAGCACTAGATTTAATTAGGCAAAAGTATTGAGAACAGACCTCCCCATCTGCTGTAGTAAACTCAGTATCAATAGCATCACGTGTTGTCCCACTAACTGGGCTCACAATAGTTCTATCTTCTCCAACCAAAGCATTTAGAATACTACTTTTCCCCACATTTGGTCTTCCCACAATGGCAAGAGCAGGAACCTTATTTTTCTCTTCTTCAACTCCATCCAATCCCTGTAATGCCCAATGAGTTATTTTATGCGATGTAATTGACAAAATATCTTCACATAGCAAACAAAAATGAAAGAAATGTCAGTTATCCAATAAAAATATTTTAAAGACATAAATTTCTGAAGCAATGTTCCAGCCACCATAGTCAACTATACTTGATAAAACCATGAGGGATCTCCACTCCAACGCCTTTTCTAGTTTCTAGAATATTTATTCTGCTTACTGGGGATGAAGCTAATCAACACACTGAATAATACCACCCTTCACTTTTTTAAAAATCTTCTATGTTAATGAGCCATTTAGCCTAGCCTTTTTGTAAGTAATATACTTGTTTTGCCTCCACTGTATAGTCCTACCATCCAATCATTATGTCAAAAAGAGTTCATTAACATTCAATCATTAACAGGAAAAAAGCATGAACCTACAAGTGTTTGTGTAAACATAGCAATTTCAATACCTCAAATTTTCTCAGCTCTGAACAAACAAGATCAAGGAGATCTCCAGTTCCTGTGCCAGTAATAGCAGAAATTGGCAGAGGAGAAAACCTAACAGGAATCAACAGAAAGATGAGCAGAGCAGCTTGGCTGACGGTTGGGAAGTAAAAGAAAAGGCACACTATCAACAAAAGCAGATGTCCTTGTTAATGTATTTTATTGCTTTAGAGTCCAAGCACAAGTGGAGTTGCAGACAAGATATTCTAGAAACATTTTGACCTTAGAGTTGTGGTTACTGTTAAATTCAGACAACAGTTTGTTTCTTATTCATAAGTTACATCAAACTATGGTCTCTTACAAGTATTTTTACCTTAACCAGTGTGATGTCTATATGTTGTATTTGAGCAGTGCAGCAATATTTCGTATCTATTGTTATGCTTTAACAAAGATTGATGTCCTAAATATGACAAAAATGAACCAATATAGTATTGTATATAAATTGTGATGCAGAGAAAACAATGATGTGCAGTTTTGAGAGGCAGCAAGTTGTAGGCTCACCCTAGTGACCAAAAATCTAATGCTTGCATTTGCCCTTTCCGTGGAGATTCACACTTATTGACAGCAAGTATAACACACTTGTCAGAGTAGTTGCGTCGTAACCAATCAGAAATCTCTATATCAGCTGCCACAAGACCATCCTGAAATATGTTTTGGCACTATTATGTTAGTAGGAATGAAACTTAGATAAGAAATTACAGAATAATAGTTTCTGGCAAAAAAAGAAGAAGATTAAGGCAAATATTAGAACTTGAGCCTACAAAAAGGTAATGCAGAATTTGTGCTCTAAAGTCAGTATTAATTTAAATATGAGGCAACACTTCCCAGAACAAAAAAAAAGGTAATTGTCTAAACCTGCCTGACCATCCACGACGAATAGTATGACAGTTGCTTCTTCAACAGCTGCAACTGCTTGTTTTTCAATCATTGATGGCATCCTCGCAATAGCAGCTTCTCTAGTGGCGAGAGGAATCCCATCCATGCCAACAGTAGTGGTGACAGCAAGTTCTTCCATCACACCCGCTTGAGACTTCGATAAAGTAATTACTCCACCAGTGTCAATAACCATAAACTCCTGAGCACCCCAATAAGATCGTCCATATAAGCGATCTCTTGTCACACCAGGTTCATCAACAACGATAGCCCTGTTTCCCTGCAAGACATGAGAATTCATTTTATTGTAGCAACTTTTGCATTCAGACACAACACTGAAGTGATGATGATTGGCATACCCCAACAAGACGGTTGAACAGCGCAGATTTACCAACATTTGGCCTCCCAATAATCGCCACCTTTGGAAGAAGATTATCTGGGATCTGAATCATGTATAGGGTAGTACACCAGGGGGAAAAATCAGCATTTAGTCATTTGATTCAGTAGAACATGAAGTTATGTATACTGACCTGTTTAGACACAGATGTCTTATCCCTGATGTTTCTTCGTTTCTCCCGGACATCATCATCTGCAATGCAATTGGTTTATGAGTTACTGAAACATGAACTGGGGGAAAAGACAGTGGCTTTGAGTTGAAAAGCAGACACAACATTCCACCCTACAGTTTTGTAACAAATGGGCAACTCATGAGCCCAAAAAAAAGGCACCTTAGTTGCAAGTCAAGGCTGACGATTAGTTCTGAAATGCCTTCGAATACCAAAACAGTGGTATCTGCTGTACCCAAGCAGGAACATGCTGCAGATCAAAGTGGCAGAGATACATTGCACGATTCAGGTGAAGAATTTGAGCTAACAGCTATGGCATGAGGCGATCCTTCTACCATCACAAACACGCCCATACAATTCCCGGCTAAGCTCATCATGGGGTTGTTAGACAGCATCGAGTCTGAACTCTGAAGTAGAGCTCCCACAATGATGTGCTCTAGAATTGCAGATACTGACCAATAGGTGAAACACCACCATTGAGTGCTTGTTCGCAGCAATTTATCTCTGCAGACACTACCATAAGTCCATAACAAAGCTGGCATTCCGAGATGGAACAAAGCGCGAGCCCAGCTTCAGTAATTTCTCAGTCTGAAACTCTGACCAGCTCGGAGCCCAGCTTTAGTAATGCAAATTACTTGAACAACCCAGCGGGAATGATGGAATGCAAAGAGGGGAAGAGAGATAGAGCCGCTCACCGATGTGGAGCTCCCGTGCGAGGCGCTTGGCGAGGTCGGTGGCGGCGCCGCGGGCCTCCTCCTCCATCGCCTCCACGTCCATCTCCTCCTCCTCCTCCTCCTCGTCGGCGTCTTCATCCTCCTCCCACTCCTCCTCGCCGTCGAATCCGTATTCCTCCTCCTCATCATCATCGCCTTCGTCATCCTCGAACTGGTACTCATCGGAGCGTTGCTGCTTCGCGGCTGGGGCTCGGAGCCCGGCGCCGCGGCTGCGGGCGGGCGCGGGGAAGGAGAGGAGGAGCGGGCGTGGGGCGGAGGCGGCGGCAGGTGGGGCCCTGCGTCGGAGCAGGCGGGCGTGGTGTGGGGTCAGGGAGTTGGAGGGGAGGCGAGCGGGGAGTGAGGAGGCGGAGGAGGAGGGCGCCATGGCGGCCATGGCGCGGCGGCGGCGGGGGAGCAGAGCAGAGCAGAGGAAGCAGAGCGGGGGCGGATAAGGGAGGGAAGGGGGATGCCGTTATTAACGGGCGGGTCGTGGGGGTGTTAGTATGGCAGCTGGGACCATGTCTGTCAGTGAGCAAGGGTGGGACCCACCAAGGAGCTTCGTACGCGTGGCATTTGACCCCGGGGCCTCCCCAAACTCCCAACTTTGACACTATGCAAAAAGAAAATTCCCCATCATATTAAACTTATGGCACATGCATGGAGTACTGAATATAGATGAAATCAAAAACTAATTGCACAGTTTTATTGTATTTTACGACGAATCTTTTGAGCCTAATTAGTTAATATTTGGACAATAATTCACAAATACAAACGAAACGCTACAGTGTGCTACAGTGCTACAATAGTGATTTTGCATCTCTAAAGTTAGGCAACTAAACAAGGCAAGGGTGTTTCCCTCCGATGCAGTGGTTGAAAGAGGATTGACTGCGTCACAATTTCTGTGTGAGGAGTGTCTCTCCCGGTGCTCCTCCCATCCACTGGTGGCCGGAATCCTCGCGCCAGTGAAGCTCCGGCCTTGCCGCCGCTTTGCCCCGACGATGATGCTGAAGATAAGGCAAATGGCAAAATAGGCTTGGAAGATGAAAATGAAAGGAAATAGAGAGAAGGAGAGGGAATCCTCTGAATTAAGAGGATCCGTACGTGAAGTGTCATATTTTGAAAAGGGCTTGCGAATTGAATGTTATAAAAAGTGAGACGTGCGAATTTAATGTCATAGAGATATAAGGAATCTCCCCTGCATTAACAAGAAGCTAGCTAGGTTTGATGGTTGTGGGTTAATTAAAGAGTAGGAAGCACTTGGTTGGGAGCCAAACACTGCTTTGTTAGGATGAAACTCCTCTCATAGATGATGAAACTTCTTACCAAGTTAGTAAAATTGCTGATGTGACATAAAATTTAATGCCTATAAAACTCTTCGTGAAACTTCCACTTAGACTGATCTAGTCGGTAAAACTTGGCGTAATATGTTTGGTTACCCTGTTTGTCACGTGTTAGCACCCCAAATAGCCAAATTTTTGAAAAACATTGCATATGTCTAAATTTTCACTATATTTGCACCCGTCATCATTCAACTCTATGTACCCACAAGGCAAGTGCACCTCTTCGATTTGCTAAGTTCCGTCACTGATGCTAGGCATGCCACCGGTCCTTTTTTGTGACAAAGGTCTTTTTTACTGGATAAGCAGCGCCCTGATTTTCTTCGGCACGCCTGGGCAATGGAAAATTCGTGCATGCCGTCACGTCACCAGGTGTGTGGAAACGTGATTACGTGAACATCACTACTGTTCGTGCAGCTACGAGCCTTTTTTTTCCGTCGTGCGAGATTTTTTTTTAATAAAGCATGATATTTATGTTTTCCGTTTGGTGTAAAATATATGTTGGAACTAAAGGCCGGCACCCATGCACAATGCAGCTGTAACTGAACTTCACCAGGAAAGATGAAGCTGCGTTCATATACAGCAACCAGCTGGTTAGTTAAAAAAAAAACTACAAATCGCGTATCGAACATCTGAATTTCTCTGGAGAAACAGTCACCAGGAAGCACATCAAGCTGCCCATGGCTACCAATAGGACTAGCAGATAAGATAGCCACGCCATCCGCCCACATCAAAAAGTGTAGCCGGTCTTGCATCTTTATGTTCGAGAAAAAAGATTTTTACTGCAGAAAAAAAACACAAAAACTGATGTGATAATAAGTTGCATCACAATGTTGAATCTATCTAACTGGTTCGTATGGTTAAGTGCTCTTCGTTATCGATTGTAGTTTTTTTAGGTAAATGCACCGGCAGCCCTTGAACTTGTCGCGATGCGTCATGTAGGTACATGAACTTTGAAAATGCATTTTTTGACCCCCAAACTTGCTAACCGTGCCAAATAGATCCAAATCTGATGTGGACCTACCTCCTTCTCATCCTCTCTCTTTCTCTCTCCTCCCCCAACAGCCTCTGTTCCCTCCCCGCGCATCCTCCCCGCCGATGCGTGCCCGTGCCCCTCCCCGCGCCGCCGGCCGCACCCCTGTCTCCCTTCCCACGCCACCGGGATTATTGCAACAAGCATGAATTATTGCATTGGTTGGTTGATTCATGTGGATTATAGTTCAAAGTTGTCCACTTTGTTTTTGGAGAGAGGGAGAAGCTTTGGTGGTGCTGCGCTGGCGTCATAGACTAGCTGGCCCTGATGTGTCGTGTGGGATCAAGTTGTCAGAGGGGAGATTTTGGATTCCCAAGCTGTTCTGAGTTTAGGACTCAGGGACCATGCATGCATGCAAAGAAATCCTTGCGACAGCATCGTATTAGCAGCATCAATGTTCTTTTCTTTTTTGCGCAAAAGGTACGTTCAATAATGCGAACATACAAACATATACACAGTTTTTCGACGGGTGGATTGAAAGAATTCTTAAGTGTACGAACAATTGATCAGGTGATGTGCTGATATTTTTCTGGTATTTTGCCCATGATGAAGTCTACCTTAGGTTGTACTTTGTTCTCGATTGGCTTCATTCGGGGAGAATTCAAACACATCTGGCAAGTGTATAGACTATAGTGCTCCATTTCATGCTTGGTTGGCTGTTCTCCACACTAGCTACAGTTATCAGGAACGTTTCAGCAGCCTTGAGAGGGAAAGGCGGCTTTGATGAGCAAGCAACAGAGATGGCATCGGAATTGGGGCAGGAGTACATGAAATTACATTAAGCATTACACTTGTTTTTCAAGAACATGCTTAATTGAGCACATATTTCGTTAAGCTAAAGGAGCTTTTCTTAGAAGCGCTCCATCTGCATGATAGGAAATATCGTATATATACACGTATATATGTCAAATACTTGCATGTCAACGAATACTTGTGTTGGTTCCTAATTCGGTAGTGTATACACGTATACATGTCAAATACAATGGTATTGACGAAACAAAAGGAACACACCAAAGAGCTGCTAGATTCGATATCAATATAACATTAGAACCATAGTGACCACTAAAACATCTTAGCAACACCCCTAACTAGCTAGCTAGAGCCCTGATGAAGGCCTAGGCAGTTTCATCCTCGGGGAGACGAAACAGCCTCTTCATGCCATTGTCGAGGACCTCGACACCCACCAAGGCGTACCCCTTCTCGTCGTGCTGCCTCAGGATGTCGTCGTGCAGGTCGAGGGTCTTGTTGATATGGGCATCCATGGCTCGGTTAGCCTCTTGAATCCCTGGGAAACTCCTTGAGTAACTCCTCGGTGAGAGGAGTGGGCCTCCGCAGGGGACGCGTACGCAGGTCGTCGTGTTTAGACCAAAGGAGGCCCAGGGCGCGTTGCTTTTATGGTGGCCCAGCAACCATAGGGCTATGTCGGTCCTTTCTCCGACTCGGACACGGGCAGACGGGCGCCGCCTCCGATTGGATGGAGTAACCAATCATCTTCTTCAATCTTCAGATATCGTGATTTTCAGATTCAGTAATGTAGGAGTTAGGATCCGTACTTTCTTCGGTCAGGAGGACAGGTCTACAAATTGAAGATGACTTAGCTCTCAGTTAGCAATCTTCATGAGCACGACTAAAATTTCAGGACTAAACTGATAGCCTGCATCACGCTCTGGTTTAGGTTCTTTGATCAAAGTAGTTGGGCGCAGCTAGTAGATACTAGGTATTAACCCCTTTTGCAGACAGATTTGATTATTCACGACAGATACAGGTTTCGTGAGCATTGTATTGTGAATTTTGATTGACGTAGTTATCATTTTTGGTGCACTTGTTGATAATGGTAAATTCATTCTATCATTAATTAATGGGTGCTATATATTGTTGTAACACAGATGGACAAAACCTTTTCTTTTCTTTTCTTTTCTTTTCCGGCTCTGGGCTAATGGATTGGATTGGGAGATGCTATATTTCACCTGAAAAATAAAGACTTTTCAGGCGACCTGGTTGACTATATTTTGGATTACGACCTAACCATTGGAATTGGTTGTAGTTGTCAGCTGACCCCAATAACAAGGCCTACTTTTGTCATTTCTCTCTTCCACGAATTTGAATCACAATCCTACTTTGTTTCTTTTTCTTTAAGGAAAGAGGAGGGGCAAGGGTTAAGATTATTAATAGAAAAAAAGGAAATATTTACAAGAGAAGCAAAAGAGAAGAGGGGGAGGAGCTCATCCTATCTCGTTCTAGCCGTGTCTTTATCAAACAAAAAATAACTCTGGTTTGCTCTGCTTCTGACCGCAGCTACGTACTGAAGCAGCCTGCGCACTTTCAGGCTTGTTCTGAAAGAGTGCAGGATTCGAAAGGGATCATCCCAAACTGGAACTTGATTGAAGTCCAACAACTTACTCCCAGCAGGTTTGAGAGAATTCACAATTCAAGAAAAGATGAGCTGTTGATTCTATCACTAGATCATTTCATAGCACACGATTGTTAACATGGCAATTCCATCTTCTTTCCCTGCAGGAGGCCTCTTGTACTCAATCTGTCTCTCATTAGCAGCCAAAAAAACAATCCTTCCACAAACTGCACATAATTGTAATTTCTCTCTTTCACAAATCGGAATCAGCATGCACTGCTTTCTGGTTTCTACAGAGCACACAGTGACGGAACCATTTTGTTCTCGGCTAGCTCTGTCAGACTTCTTCAGTCTTCGCTGTTCTGATGTTGCAGTTGAACATCTGAATCTGCAGTTGCAGGCAGGCTTCCAGCACGGTAGCAAGATGCGCCTGGTGGTTGGCTGATGCATTCTCTGTACAAGCCTGCAGTTTTCTGTACCTGATTAAGAACAAATTCTCTGTACAAGGAATGCTGGGAGTTGCAAAGAGGGAACTGTACAGATTCGAAGAATTTGAGACTCCGATATAGTAGTTCATCCATGGGTATTCGCAATTTCAAGGCAAACATGGCATCAAGACGAGTGTCTGACGATATCTTGATTATTGTTATCGCTACGAAGTTTTTGGGTCAGAATCGCGTTTCGCCTATCCTTTCTTGAGGTGTTCATGGTTCCCTTCGAGAATGAAGAGGGAGTTTGCAGCAGCAGGCACTTCAGGTTGACGACAGCAAATTTGATCCTTATTGCTCTTTTCCGAGCTCGTATTTCATCTCAGTAATCACAGTAGCAACGGTTACTCTACCATAGAAAATCTGAGGATACCATGAAAACTCATGGATATGTGCACCAGAAGGCATTAGCAGAGTAGGTGTAAACCTGTGTGTACTATACCAGTTAGTCAGTTTCTAAGGCATAATCTCTGTGCATGCATAATCCAAAATTATGTTTCATGGAACATTCAGGTCTTGCTTTCAGATGACAATGAACATCCAAAGATTCTTTGCAGAGATCCGGTGTACCAAAAAGGCATGCACAACTTAAAATCTAGAATCCTGTCTATTACCATGTCTCTTACACAGTTACACTGAAATATATACACAAGCATATTAAAAGGACTTCAGTTGAGAGCCTATTTGGAAGGTGGAAATTCCATGGGAAATTTGCAGAAATTTGGTACGAAAAGAAAATCAGTCCAGACAAAATTCAGGAAAAATACCCGTGCTCCAAAGGGTGCCAGAGTGTGTTTTTCTGCTACATAATTCAAAAGGAATACATGGATCAACACAACAGACTGTAAAATCAATCAAAAGGAATAAATGGATCAAACAATAGACTGCAGTCTGCACTGTGGAGTGCAGAAGTTGAGCATTCAATCATCAGGTTGATGTGACATATACGACCTCAGTTCTCAAATATGTACAATTCTTCCATGTGTTCCTGGCCATCTCTGTATGATGTAGGCCGACTCAGAATCCTGCAATTCAGGATGTTTGTTCACATGAACATATGCTGCTTCTCTGAAAACTGAAACAGTACATACTCTTGCCATTTCTAAATTCCACGCATTCGAATCACACAATCCTGAAATTTTGGAAAGATATTTGTTCACATCCACACATGCTCTGCTTCTCTGTACATACAAATCTCACATGATTGTCATTTATCTCTCGACGAACCAGAATCAGAATGCACTGCTTGTACAGAGCCATTTGTTCTTTTTTTTTTATTGAGACTACAGAGCCATTTGTTCTTGTTTAGCTGTCAGACTCGTCTCCGGTCTTCACTGCACAACCATCCAGTGAAGAAATTGATGCCCAGTTTCATGGGACAATCTGCAGAAGTATCTAAACATGTGTTGCAGTCTTGCAGATGAATGAGTTGCAGTTTGCAGGCACTCTTCTCGTCCCAGGGGCTAGGTCACGGGGGCGGAGCATCTCCGAGTGATAGGTACTAGCTAGGGCTGTGAGCGGCATGGATAGTCTCCAGCTCCGGCTGACGGCGGCGCGCGGCCCCACACTGGAGCACTCTCCCATCGCCTCTGTGGACTGTGAGAGCACAAGCTGCATCTTCAGAGAAGCAAGCGTGTGTGGACGTTGAGCGACACCTCTGAAAATTGCATGATTCTGACTAGTTTAAAAGTGGCACTGTGCAGATTTGAAGAAATTTCACTCAGGTACTAGTTTTCAACTTTTCATGGCTCCCTTGTGCCGGCATCAAGAGCCTGCGGTGAACTTTGTTGTCCTAATGAACCAGAAGGTAAGCTATGGATGCAAACAGATCATACAAAAACTCTCGAGCGGTTAAAACAATGTTTTTTTTAAATGAACCAAACACAAGAGCTGCCGATTATATTAAAAGGAAGATGGAAGTTCAGATTGAGCAATACAATAAATAAAAAAAATAATAAGAACCCAACTCTAAGCAACTACAACAAACACGCGCTGCACCACTCAAAACGCTACAAACTCCAAGCCACTACTCCAATGCTACACACCAATCAACCATCACAAACTTCACAACTCAACATCACCGTCAACCGCCACATGTCTACTACATGAGGCGCTAGGTGCACTCATGGGTGGCATTAGCTTGTATTATGGACCTCAAATAGCTGCATTTTCTGCTGCCTCTTGTAGATCATCAATGCCCTCCCCAACCATGCCGATTAGGGCATTAATCATCGCATCGGCCTTGCCATCGTCAAGGTTGAACATCTCGTTCAGAGCAGCTGTCGCCTCCGCTGTTGGGGCCCATTGAATGTGGCTAGGAACTCTTGTAGTGCAACCTCAATTGGTTGAGGCTCATCATTCAGAAGCCCAAGCTTGCAACAAAGATTACGCTGAGCTCGTTGCATTTGAGTCATCAGACGAGTGGTGGAGAGACGTGAGCTACGTCGAACTGAGGACATATTAAAAGTGCGTCGCCGGCGTTGGATGAGCTGTTGTAGGTGTTGGAGGTCTCTGTAGCTCTAGCTCTGGGAGTTGAAGCACTGGGCGTGGTGGGGTAGTGAAGAGGCTAGCCACACCCCGGCATCATGCTGGCTTGCGGATGATCATCGTTTGGAGCTGTCTCCCCGCCTATTTGTGTGTTTGTGTTGCTATCATTTTGGAGCAACACGTCAATGGAACTAGCCGGTGTTGGTGTTGAAGCCCTTGGTGGAGAGGGTGGCTGCAGCACTGGTAGAAATGGAGTGGCTGGGCCGCATCCTACCAAGCTGTTGTCGATGGCAGCAATTGCGGTCGAGGTTGCATCAGTGCAAACAGTTGAAACTGGAATATTGATGTGGACTGGTGGTGTAATGTTAGCTCTTTGTTGGAAGGGAATGTCTGCTTGCCAATGTCACCCTTCTCATTGTTCGTAGTATGCGGATCCTTGGTGGCCATCGGCCCTTTGCTAAAGGGGGGCAACATCAGCCATCTGCTGCAGAGGAGCGTAGGGGCTAGCTCCGGGGTCAGCTACCGGCTAGCCATGTCTATCGAAGCAGTAGTAGCCGGGCACGACAATAATCAGCGAACCACGGAACCTAGGGGTCACCGGCTACCGCAATAGGCGGCGGCCCGAGCATGGACGGGCCTCACCTGCTCACATGGCGAGCTGGAGGAAGCTGCGCCGAGCGTGGATGAGAGGCTGCCGGTTGCAACTTGATGGGAGGCGAAGCTTAGCGTCAACTGCAGGGGAGGGGACCTCACGGCTTGTACGGAGTGCGGACGGGCGATGGAGCTCCTGAGCGGGTGCGGCGGCGCAGCACAATGCCTCCGGCGGATGGACGATGACTACCAATGGGGAGGCGACGAGGGAGAAGGTGTCTGAGGTGGAGGGGCAACACGTGGACGCGGCTATCGCCGGTGGCCGGCGGCTGCAGCGAGCCTGCTCCCTGCGCTCTCACATGAAGCCTGTAGATTTCCTCCCTAATCTCCCTGCACGCTCTATTTGGGAAGCCGTAGCTGGGATGGATGGAGAGGGTGTGCGGAGAGGAGCTTAGATCTGGGGCTGGTAGGAGCGGAGGAGGCCGAAGCGAGGAGATCCTGGCGGTGGCGGCACTCTGCTCACGCGGGGCGGAGGGGACGCGGGGCTGTGCGCTGTCTCCCCTGTGACTCTGCTGCTTGGTTAAAACAACGCTCTACAGTTGGTCAGGCAGTGATTATGATTTGATCATCCCAAGAGGTAAAGAAAAATTCCAACATGCCTATTTTGCACACATGAATACAGTTTCACCTGAATTCGACAGCTAGTAAAATCTGACAAAGAGGGTCATCACTCAACAATGGCATACAAACTTTCATCTCCATATACCATGGAGGTGGACAGTGGGAGCACAGCAAAGCTTTCCTACCTGAATAATGAGAAGCGCGTCAAGTTAATGACTGCAGCATACTCATCCACCACAACATACTCACGTGAAAGCACAACATACTCTACAGGCGAGCGTGCCTATCCATGGCACGGTTCTGTCCAGATAGAACAGTGACATGCGGAATTGCATGGGGCGTGCAATCGTGCGGACGCAGGCACGCCGCTAAAAGGCTAGGTTGCGGATCATGGCATGCACGGCACAAGTCTAGGTTGCCCTAGAGTCATTCTGATTTTGAAATAAAAATGGCATGTCTTCAGATTGACAGGGTGTGTGGAAGTGGAATTGAACGAGTAAAGTAAATATCCTGGAAAAATTTGCAGGTACCGACTATTGAGTGTTTTTTTCATTTCATCCTACAGCAACGGGTTTCAAAATGGGGTAGAAAAATGCCACAATCCCATTATGTGCGCTACAACTGTATGTGTAGTACTGCAGTATGAAATATCCAAATGCAAGCTTTTGAAAATCCGCCCTCACTTGTCCCTACCACTGTCTCTGCTTTCAAAAAGATAAGGTATTGTCTACTTCAGTGTGGCGTTCTGTCGCCATTATCATGCTCTTTTTCCTCACACAGTCTAAAGTCAGTGTGAACTGACATGATAAAGAGCAATTAGTCTTAACATGCGCATCAGTGTGAACTGACATGATCAAAGTTCACAATCACACCATAACAACATACTCATCCACCAAAAGTATGCTTGTTAGATTAAGATTTTTTTTGGAAATCATTGCTCCTGAATATATTCTTCTCCTTCATGGAAAATTAAGAAGTATATATATGCTTTTTAAACTGAGATTGTGAATATATGCTGGTTTGGATTTCGCAGTACAAACATATACAGACTTCTAAGTGCTTTAATTTGAAGCAAAAAAATAAGTTTAAGAGCTCTTTGTTGAGATTGGATTGTGTCAACTAGGTGCGTACCCACATCGTTGTCGGAGGCAGAGACGGTTGAACGGTTTGGGTGGTGTCGCTTGGATGTGACGACCTTTGTGCTTGGTGGAGTAATCAGATAATTCAAAATTATCTTAGCCTTTAATTAGTTGAACCGCCTCCTGATGGAAACAATGAGGTCTCTCCCTCCAAACCCATCTACCATGTTTTACCAATGTACGCTAATGCTAATTGTCGCTATAATAGTGTTGTACTAATTAGTTGTACTTTACACATGCGTAAGCTCAACTGTTTGGATCATGGAGAGAACAATATCCTTCTGTGGTGGTACTATATGGCAGGGTTCGCCCTACCATATTTTAAAAGATTTTTTTCTGGGTGGAAGTTAGGAATCCTGTAAAATTAAATTCAGCGGAAATTTTTATTTTATTTTATTTTTCAAATTTTGATAATATGAAATTTTGGAAAAAAAATTCATCCCATCGAAATTACCCATCCAAATAGACAGAAAAAACCCACCGATTTTCAACCAAAGTTCCGAACACTGTGCCATGAACCATGGCCAGATAATTCTCATTCACCTTGGATTCTTGGCAGGGGGCACGGGGGTAGATGCTGGATCGGGATTCAGGCCATTCATTCTACTCGAGCTAGCGGCGGCTCACCAACAAATACCTGCCAAGATTGATGGGAAAATGAAGGCAACATTCACTCGCCTGTCCGAGTCACCTCCTTGTCCTGACCAGTAGAGTGATGACCTCACCTATTTTGTCCTTTTTGGTTAGCTGTATTCCTTTTTTCGGCCATCCCGGACTGTCAGTGGCAGTGGCAGATCAGATGGTATATGTAAAACATATAACTTCCACTAGTGCCAGCGTTTCACTTTTTTTTTTAAATATAAACTACGAAAATATAGCTTCCACTTCATTAGGAGGTGCCTACTACTCTTCGTCTAGAACTAACGATCTGTAAAACATTGTACAAACAATGAGGCCATTTGGGGAATGCAAAACGTACTATTTGCAAAACAAAAAGGGAAAAAGTTGATGGAAATGCACAAATTACTTTAAGGAAAAAATCCATAAAAAAGAACTTAAACGAAAAAAAAGGGTTTATATTCTTTGTTTGAGAATGTGCAAGAGTTCATGCAAACGTTGTTCCCTAGCTTTTCTTTCTTTCTTTCTTTCTGTTGGTGTCGTTTTCCAGCGTGTAGATCGAACGTACACGCTGATTAGTACCTCATGATTTGCCACTGGTGACACGCCCTGATGCGTTCATACAGCCAAACTACACGTTTCTTCGGTAACTTTGATGACAGCATTAGCTCAAAAAAAAAAAAAGAGTTCTACACGCCTCATCTAGAACAACTAATTTCTTTTATGCAAGACGTTGTCTAACAGAATTTGCCACATGTACAAAACGCATGAATAAAGAGAGCCTTTTGCCATCTTTCTCTCTTTACATTAGCCCAAGACATGTTCTGCAATTTCACACATATTTTGGATTTGAGGTTGTAACTTCTTCATTCTGGAGCCTTTCGTTCCCGTGAACTCGAAAATAGTTTCACACCAAAAAAAACTTTTTTTTTATAGAAAATGACCTTTAAAATTAAATCATATTTATCAGGAACCTTGCATTTGCCACCTATAGGAGTACTAGATAAAAAGGTCCCCTCTAAAAACAAAAATGAAAGTGAAAAATCCAAAAAAAAAAATTCTGGAAAATGAGTTATCCGACGTGTCACACCATCTCTCTCGTGTTGCCAACCATGGACGCATCCGCTTCACTCCATCGCCTGCCTCCCAGCGCTCATCCATCCACCACACCCCCTCTATAATAAAAACCTCAGAATCCGCCTCGCGTGCCCCGTCCTCCTCGTCGCCGGCGGAACCGCCTCCGCCCACCGCAGCTCGCCGACCGAGCCGCCCCTCGCCGGGGAAGGAGCGCCGCGCCGCAGCTTCTCCACCGCCGCCTCCCGCCGGACCCCACCTCCGAGATTGGAAGCGGCGGCGCCGGTCGGACATGGCGATCCCGCTCGTGCTCGTCGTGCTCCCCCTCGGCCTGCTCTTCCTCCTCTCCGGCCTCATCGTCAACACCATCCAGGTATCCAGCCTCCCTCCCCACCGGAGCCGCTCAGCTCGATTTGTTTTCCATTTTCCTCTTTGAGCGGACGGGCTGATCTGATGCGAATTAGCAAAAGATTTGATTTTTTCCCTTTCAAGACATGGGTCCAGGCGTCTTTGTTGGATGCCTGAACGATGGTTGCGCGTCGCAGGTTAATCTGGACTGATCGCGTGTTTTACTGAAAGATTTGATCCTTTTAGACACGGATTGTCACGGTTGCCCTCTGGGATTTCGTTCGTCCTGATGATTCCACTCGTCTTTTCACTCAAAGATGTGTCTATTAGGGGGAAAAGCTTCATCTGGGTCTGTTAATTTTCGTGGTAGTATAATGCTTCTGTAAAGTATAATTCAGAAATTTCCTTGACTGCGGCTAAGAATGGTAGTTGTACTCAAAACTGCTAACTTTCTATTGATACGATCAAAACTTACTGCTATTGATCTGGTAATGACATGAACTACACAGTAAGACACCCACCACTCAACATTTCTTGATCTGTTTGTATCTGCCCGGAAATTTTCAGGCCATCCTATTTGTGACAATAAGGCCCTTCTCAAAGAGCTTCTACCGGCGGATCAACAGATTCCTGGCCGAGCTGCTGTGGCTTCAGCTGGTTTGGGTTGTGGACTGGTGGGCAGGTGTCAAGGTATGTAGATGTGGTCAGCAGCAAAGCAGATTTTTATTTCTCATTGCATTTCTATATTAGTTTTAACTTGTTTCTGCCGTTACATTAGGAGTTAAAGTTGCATTCGCGCCATGAGAATGAGATTGCATCATTTTGTCGGTTTGCTAGTCAACCTTACTTGTACGTGTCACTTGTCATGTTTTGGAAATGTTATCCAGTGGAACTAGCTAGCATTTATGAACGAACTGAGCGAAGCAGCTATTTTCAGCGTTACACCCTAACAGAATCTGGTAGATGGATATGTCAAGCCGAAGAAAGTAAGCAAAGCGGTTTCAAGAACTTAGCTCTCACACATCAAGTTCAGAAAATGCAGTCCCAAGGACTAACACAACATAACTGTTAGCCTGTTAGGGGCGTTGATAAAGATAGACAACCTACCTTAGCTAGAGTTGAGTATGATGTGTTATGCATGAACTGATAAGTCTGTAAAGATGAAAAGAAAGATAGCTATGGCAGTGTGGCTTGTCAAACTATGAAGGTGTTTTTTTTCCCTGATGTATTATGGAAGTATACTATTAGACAAATTATGGTAAATTATATTGCGATGACTTAATGTTTACATAACTATGTTATGTGTAAAACGATTGGACTGCTAATTGAGGCTGTTGTTCTCTACCTTTTCATGAGTAAATCTAAATGAAAATACTTCTTAATAAGTACTTAACATACGAACTTAATGTTCAACGATTTTTTCGAAGCAATTTTTATCACAATATAAATTCAGTTATGTTCTGCAGGTACAACTGCATGCTGATGAGGAAACTTACCGATCAATGGGTAAGGATCCAAATTTTAAGATTTTGTTACTCAAATTGCTGGTGCTTACATTAACTGCCATGCCAGCTTAAGAAAAATGTTAGAGTTGGATTACAAGTTTATCTGAATAATTCTGTAGGTAAAGAGCATGCACTCATCATATCAAATCATCGTAGTGATATTGACTGGCTTATTGGATGGATATTGGCGCAGGTTGTTACCTCCCATCTTTCTGAATTGCTGTTACAAACTTGTTTAGCTTATTGATTTCTTTTTCTGCTCTGGTTATGTGTTCAGCGCTCGGGATGCCTTGGAAGTACACTTGCTGTGATGAAGAAGTCATCAAAGTTTCTTCCAGTGAGTTGGCTCATATGTATTTTTCTGTAGCGTGTAACTTAAAATTTATCTCATGCCCGAGCTCTTGTGATTGGTCTACTTGGTTGGCTAGTGCCATTTATTGTAAAGCACGTGTCAGAAAGTTATTTGTGACATAAGTAAGCAACATAGACGAATACATTTGGTCGAAACTTGCTTGTCTAGTATCAAGAAATTAGGATAGCATATTACATTGTAATGTTCCCAAGCAAAATTGCTTAAAGATTTGTTCTTGCTATACAACTGCACTAACTGTATCAAGTACGGCCTGAAATTGATAGTACTTCTATTTTTTTCTGGACCGAGTCTTATTTTATGTTAGCTATTGAGGTCCAGCGTGTACTAACTGAGAAGCAAAAGTGTTTCGACAAGTAGTCAAGTACCATTACCTATTTCACGGAGTTGATCAATGTGGAATAGCAGGTATATCTGGAAATAAAATGATAGAACTAAGTCCAGATAGTATACTTTTGGTAAGAAAAAATGAATATATAGCCATCATTAGGTTCAGTTATGTGGAAGTTAGCTTACATTTATGGTAGGATCCATTTATGTTTATAAGGCATTCATGCACTAGCAGCAAGTGAAGCAAACATGCCAGGTTTCAGATCCTACTTGCGTTATCTCTGCTAGAGGCTTACAGTAGGTGGGTCATGCTTTAATATTCTGTAAGTCATCTTTACCACTTTCTGCAGGTTATTGGCTGGTCCATGTGGTTTGCAGAATACCTCTTTTTGGAGAGGAGCTGGGCAAAGGATGAAAAGACACTAAAGGTAACTCTCCACCTTTTATGTACAAGAAATTTTAGTTTTCCTTTTTCACCTAGTGATCTTGTAAATCTTGATTATAGTGGGGCCTCCAAAGGTTGAATGACTTCCCTAGACCATTTTGGCTAGCCCTTTTCGTTGAGGGTACTCGCTTTACTCCAGCAAAGCTTCTCGCAGCTCAGGAGTATGCAGCTTCACAGGGCTTACCAGCTCCGCGAAATGTACTTATTCCACGCACCAAGGTACATCACTGTTCTCTCTTTGAATTGATTCTAACGTTGCAAATGAACAAGAACTTTTACTACATTAGCCTTCTGTTGTATTGTACATAACAGATGTAATGTGTGATTCTAATTTCAAAATGTAACTTCGCATACTCCCAAAAGCTACATTGTTCATATGATTTGAAGTTACCTTTTTCTTAGTTCGTTGACAGAATTCATTTTCCTTAGTTCGTTGACAGAATTCATCCCTCATAATGTTTTGAGTATAATCACAATAACTGTCAGCAGTGCAATGACTGCATGTAGAACTTAACATATCTGTTGGTTCCAGTTACTTATACATGCAAACATGTAGGGAAAAAATCAGCCTTTTTGTACATTGATGACACAACTACAATCATAAAGCTAAAAGGATAATCTTGAGGTTCGAACACAACATTTCAGAGTAGTATTTGTTGGGAACATATGGCTCTAGTACGTAAAGTAATGAATACGGACTACTTTCTTGATTTTATGGAATGGCTGAGTAATCTATTCTCGACAGTTATGGACAATACTCCCTCCGTCCCAAAAAACAAGTCATTCTAGGTTTGTCTTTAAGTCAAACTTTCTTAACTTTGACCAAATTTATGGAGAAAAGTATCAGCGTTTATGGCATCAGATAGGTATATTATGAAAATATATCTCATGATGAATCTAATGGCACTTATTTCGCATCATAAACATTTCTAGTTTTTTGTATAAACTTGGTCGAACTTAAAAATGTTTGATTTAGGAGAAACCTAGAATAACTTGTTTTTTGGGACAGAGGGAGTAGTTATCAAGAAACTATAGTTGTATCATGCATTTGCCTCTTATCCGGCACCACTTTAATGTTTTGCAATAAAGCTATGTACTGATACTCTTGTGGAAAATTCCAGGGATTCGTATCTGCTGTGAGTATTATGCGAGATTTTGTTCCAGCCATTTATGACACAACTGTCATAGTTCCCAAAGATTCACCTCAACCAACAATGCTGCGGATTTTGAAAGGGCAACCGTCAGTGGTAAGTTTGCTAACTCAATGAATATCTGAAGGCAGATCAATACGGAAACAGAGTTGTATCAGCTAAACACTAAATTGAATTTATTATTTTTCAGTATCACTAAAGTGTCTTAAAATCAAATTGGACACAGTACAATCTAAATTGCAAATTTCAATGCTCAGATGCTCAATTACTTATTGTGATGTTAAACAAATTACTACAATTTTTTTCCCTCTAGATACATGTTCGCATGAAACGTCATGCAATGAGTGAGATGCCAAAGTCAGATGAGGATGTTTCAAAATGGTGCAAAGACATTTTTGTAGCTAAGGTACTGAACTATCTATAGTTATTTTCAGACGTGTTTTGGAGCTTGTTGAAAATTAAAATTCTTCATCTATGTTCGACCAACTAATTCTCAAGTACATACTATCTGTCTCCCTTTCTGCTACAGGATGCCTTACTGGATAAGCACTTGGCAACAGGCACATTTGATGAGGAGATTAGACCAATTGGTCGTCCGGTGAAATCATTGCTGGTAAAACCTCAATACAATAGCATGTTATACAAATATAATCTGCAACAGCATGATTACTGGCAATGGCACCCTCAAATGCTTTAGTGATTGTTGTCTTTGCTGATTGCGAAAAGTTGGTCTTGCTGCCATGGGCAATTGGTGGTTTTGTGTAAATGTGCTTGAAGCAGGGTGCTTTTGCTGGTGGGTCACTTTTGCTGGTGGGTCAGGTTACTTAAACAAATATTATGTAGAATCTTGATGCTATCGATACATGACCCTGCGCAGCCAAGAAAATGAAGTACTAGTGTAGGAATTGGGTTTTGGGCCATAGAAGAGGTGGTTGTACAGCCTTGCGGAAACCTCCTGCAGTTGTTGCATTGTTGCAGGAAACCCATCTTTTGTTCAAAAACTGTATGATTTAGCTAGCCATGTCATAGCTCAAAAGATTTGCTTTAACCAAATTGACATGCCATCTCTAAATGCGTCAGCAGTTTAGCATGTCCCTGGCAACTAACTGATTCCCTATTTCTTCTGATGGAACAGGTGACCCTGTTTTGGGCATGCCTCCTTTTATTTGGTGCCATCCAGTTCTTCAAGTGGACGCAGCTCCTATCGACATGGAGAGGCGTAGCGTTCACCGCTGCCGGGATGGCCCTCGTGACAGGGGTTATGCATGTGTTCATCATGTTCTCCCAGGCGGAGCGGTCGAGCTCAGCAAGGGCGGCACGCAACCGGGTGAAGAAAGAATGATGAGGCAACGGTAGTCTGGGTCTGCTAAAAGACAATCCACCAAACTGGCTGCAGATTAAATTCATACAGGCACCAAATTTGAGGGTCTGTGTGGGCTAGGACACAAAAGTTGATGTACCCAACAGGAAGCGGTATTCTTGTATTTGGTATGCTGGGAAGGGAGTTGTTTTCTTTTCTTTTCTTTGGCAGCGAAACTGTAGGATATAAATTCATTGGTACTTTTACCCACCCCACCTTTTGTGGAAGTCACTAGTGATTTTGTTATGCATTAGTTAAACTTTGCATCTTCTCCTGTGAAGCCTGTGTTGAAGCAGTCAGAAACTGCGGCAGTATATGTTTTGGCATGGCCAATGTTCAGTTGGTGACCGGCTGATCCTACTGCACATGCTGAACGGGAAGGTGTGCATAGTGAGAGTTTTTTATTTGAATGTCCCCTGCAGGAATGTCTGTCAGCTCACACTAACGCTGTCACATGGAGAAAGTTGCGCAGCTTTTTCCACATAACGGGAGCAGCAATCTGAACTGCTGCAGGGGCCAGCTGCTAGTAGTGTACATAAAGTTAAGCAAAGATGCAGAAATTCAAATTCAAATTAATCTTTCATATTGAGATTCAGGAACATAAATCACAAGGGGGACGCTTTTAGTATATGGTGCAGGTGCAGTGGCCAGCCGGCTTCTGGAACGCAATTGGCATCCTGATTTTGGATGAGACCCGCTGTTCCAGTTGGTTCAGATTCAGCAGGCCAAGCAAACAATGTGGACCATGCTTTGCGATGCAGGATTCAGGTGGACGGTTTTGCAGTTTGCAGGTTCAGGGTTGCTCAAACTTGAGACCATCACAAACCAACTGAACAAAGCATGGCAGGTGGAAGCCCCACATCACCATGGCCACGCTGACTCCATCTCTGCGCCGAACAAAACGTCAGCAGCCAGCAAGAATGGTGCAGAGGACAACAGCTCTGAATTGTTCAGAATCATCTTGCTGCATCACAACTTGAAGAAGCCAGCACATATCACTGCATGCAGGTTCAGGATTCAGATTTAGCAGGCCAACAAGGGCATGCTTCAATCCTGAGAATGAACCATGCTAGCACTGCAGCGTCGTCGCAGTCATGGCATGGAAGAGCTGGGCGGTGGAAGGCACGGCACCCCCTGCATTGTTCTTCGGTTGACTGGCTCCATCTGCATGCATCTTCTACTGACGACCGGTCAACGGGCAACCCTCCCTCCTCTTCGGCGGCAGCCGTGTGGACCAGACTGGAGCGCTCGCGGGGCGGCGTTCGGGGTTGTCCGGCAGGCCGCGCTGGCCGCTGACGACGCCATCGCAAGTCCGGCACCGTCCGATGATGGTGTCGCCTGATGCCCTTGCCCAGGGTCGGGGGCATGGATGGCGTTGTCAGCAATAATTAGAGATGTGATCAATTAATCCTAACCACGTGATTAGCACATGATTAGTAGTTAATCGGCCAAATCAAGAACAGAAGACAACGAAAATGGAGACTGCCGGCCTCCATCTCAATATGTCTCTACATTTCTCTTTTTCTTACTCTTGCATCTCTAATTGAGTATGTGCAGGCATATTGAAAACAGAGACAAATTAGTCTCAAAAATCTCTACTTGATGCCTATATTCTCACGGCAAGAACACAGGCACAGGAATCCAAGACCAACGCACATAGGAGGCCAACAGATGCATCGAAAAAGAATCTCGCAACACGTCTGCATCACGAACAGGCAATCACACCGAATTTGCAAGAGAAAACATCAAAAGGCCATTCGAACATGAATCTTCTCTTGAGTTCAGCTTGTCTTTACATAATTAGTCAAACTTGCCTTTGCATCGCTAATCCACAAACACGCAGGATAGTTGATGCTCCGGCAAACAAGCAGAAACAAGATCAAAGGAAGAGTTCATCTGCACCAACAGATAAGCGCCGTGCGAAAGAACAATTTCCCAATCCATGGCATACCTTCAGTTCCGAACGCTTCCGCCCAAGTTGCTGCTGGCCGCAGCAAATAATTGACAGGGGCCTGCAACGCCATGCATCTACATGCGTATCGCAGCAGGCCTTGCTCGTCCGTCGGCCGCATCAAGCGCTCCGCGCGCATCCCCACCAGGGGCTACTGCCCCCAAGCCTCATGGCCGGCCACACATTACCGGCGGAACGGCAGGGGCGAGCGAGCCCGGTCTCGCAGGGGCAGCGACTCTGCGAGAGCCGTCTCCTCGACGGCCAACAGGCGGCGGCGGCAAAGTGGGAAGGGGTGGCAAACCCGAACTGCCCCTCTCCCCAATGACTCGGGCCCGCATGGATCTACCGGGCCGGAATGGGCCTATCAGGCTGGAAAGGCCAGGCTAGCAGTGAATTCACATAAAGCCCCTCAGGCTTCCTAGTAATTCGCTGCTGCAACGTCACATGATTTAGGGCCCCTTTGGGAGGGCTCCGGCTCCGCACGCTTACCGGAGCACGGAGAAGCTGGAGCCGCACCAAACGGTTACGACGCCGGAGCCGTTTTTAGCCATCCGCAGGAGGAGTCGGAGCCGTTTTGAGGCTGCATGGCGTAGAAAAAAAAAGTAGCTCCGCGGCTTCGGCTCCGGCTCCGCATGCCGAGCCCTGCGCGAGAAGCCCTTCCAAAGGAGCCCTTATTGTATTGTTAATTCATGTTCCATTCCAAACCAAACAAGCACTGGATTTTTATTTTGCTGTGTTCAATGTGTATGCCTCTGTGCATTCCCTATATACACTTAGAAAACTTGTTATTATTGCAAAATTTTATTTCTTGCAATTTAACAATAGTAATTCACATTAATTAAGCACCAAACATCATGACATATGATCAATGAGCTTAATTCAAGCAGAATTATATTTACCAATAATTAAGCAATAAAGGATAGACATTGCCTAACATGCTTATTTTTATGCAAAATACAAGTGCTACCTTATCAATTTAAAATAACATAATATTCCAAAACCTTATATATTGGCCATACACAAGGTGGTACTCTAGTACTACTGCGTACCCAATATCAAAGTTTGGAATAATTATAGGTCTACACCTTTATCCAGTGATTACCTTAATCCATATCTCATATTGGCCATACACAAGGTAGTATGATAATATATAGTGCTGCGGGATCAACACTTGCACATAATTTTGAATATGAATCAAGCAAGGTCTACACCAACATGGTGATTACCTACTAGTACAACACATGATAGTGGAGTCTAAGGTATATATGTCAATAGCAACGAGTTTCTCGTCCTCTACCGTGAGGTCTACACCATTTCGGTGACTACATGTGTTGGAACACTAGTACATGATGATAGAGACTATATCTTGGTAGTGACTACCACTTAGCCTCAATAATAGCAGCAAGTTCATCGCTTATAAAATATGAGGGTCCACACTACTTGTGTCCAATTCACATTTAGACTCTACAAGATTTTGCATATATTATTCAAGACTCATCTTGAATTCAAAGTTTTAGGCATCCATTTTTGCTTAAATTAACACTACACAAGCCTCATTCTGTAGGCAACGTATTACGTGCAAACCAAGCAACCCGTGGAAACTTGGAAACGAACAATCAGGGACACAGGAATCCAATGGATGGGGCAAGAGGTGGGACAATTTTGTGCTTAAACCCCCCTCCTAGATTTTTTTTCCAAAAACTCCCCGCCGATTCAGTCGCACGTGCGCTGCCCCAGCCTACGCGGTTCTGCGCCGCCCCTGGCGATTCGGCGCCAGAGATGCGCGCCGCTCGTTTCTCCGCGATTCTGCGTGCTGCCAAATCGTTTCCGCCGCCCCTGCACCTGGCCAATACAGTTCCTCACGTGCCACCAGTCCAAGTTGCTCGTTTCTCCGATGGAATACCGCCGGCTCGTGCAGGTGATTGCACCGCTCCTGGAGGACGTGAAGAAACCGATCTTCAAGACCACCCCTGGCACCCGACCCCTTCGTCATCCCAACCACCGGTACATCTTCTTCATCTGCCTGTGTTCATGCCGAGATGCCAATGCACATGTTAGCTCAATCGTCGTGGCTTGCGTTGCAGGGACGGGCGGGTGGGAGAGCGCGCTGACGAACACGGTGTTCCAGGTGACCGCATTGTGTCGTCTTGATCGGGCAGTTCAGCGCCTGTGCTTCGACGTGGACGTGGTGGAGAGCGACTGGTGTACTCGCCGAGTTCATTTTTGCGTGTGTTTCTGATTACCGGAGAACGTACTCGGACGGCGACGATGCGGAATGACGGCGACAACCAACAGCATAGAAGAGCTGGTAGAAAGGCCAGAGCCGCAGACAAACGAAAGCTCTTGCGAAACAAGTGGAACACATAGAAGAGCTGGTAGATTCAGTATCAGCAACACTAGGAACCGTAATAACCACTTAAACAGTTCCAAATTTAGCACCATAATTTAGCAACATCACACGGATAGATCAGACGACACAGCAGACAGCAGGATAAACATCTTAGCCATATACCCCAGCGAAACCCCATGCAGTTTCTTCCACGGGGAGACGATACAACCTCTTCTTGCCATTGTCGAAGCGCTCGACCCTCACCAAGGCGTACCCCTTCTCGTCGTGCTGCCTCAAGATGTCCTCGTACAGGTCTTCCATCTCGTTGCTCATGGCAACAGCGGCTCGGTAACTCTCTACAAGCCAGGGGCGGTTCTTGCGGAGGATTTCGGGGAGAGGACTGAGCCGACGCACGGGACGCGTCCGCAGGTACTGGATGAAACCTTCATCCACCCTCTCGGTCCCGGCGGCGATCACCGCTGGCTCCGGCTTGTCCTCCACCTTCGCCGCCGGCTTGCGCTTGGGCTTGTCCTCCGCCTTCGCCGCCGTCTCGACGCTGCTCGCCGCCGCAGGCTTGGCCTTGCCCTCCACCTTCGCCGCCGGCTCGATGCTGCTGTTTGTTGCGGTGAGCCCATGCCATGCAACCCTAGGCGATACCGGGTCCCTTCGCGGCTCGGACTCTCCAACCGACTCCGACGCGTCCGCTGCTTCTAGAGGCTAGAAGATAGCACCGTACCACTGCCTTGGACAATACAGTTAAATGCTGTCCAAATCATCTAGGTATCACGTTTAAGCATGGTAGTTAGACGAGATGTCATTGGCAATATTCTTGGCATCCATGGCAATGCCAGCTAGGCCTCTCTTTGCCAAACCCGCACAATAGAGCCCATTTGCACCCTTCCAATGATATGGGAATTCTTGCTTTGGCAATCCATCATCATTTAACATGCTCTCACCATTCTGAAATCATAAATTGCAAAATGTATTGATTTGTTTAAACAAGAATGACACAAATTGTTCTATAAATTTAATTTAAACATTAATGGTGCTACCTTGAGCCACGTATTTGCCGTGCTTTTATATCCAGTTGCAAAAACAATGGCATCGAAAGCGCTTTCTTTCCTGCCTTCAAATTCAACTATGTTGCCCTTGATTTTGGAAATATTTCCAAGCACCTAAAGAGAGATAAACAACTTGAATAATTTATGAAGAAACATTGCTATATAATTTTATCATATGAGGAAATATGCTTACTTTGATGGTGCCATTCTTAATTAAACCAACTGTCCCAACATCAATCACAGCTGATCGACCAGTTTTTGCCTTGAGGAGGAGAGGACCCAATTTGGGTCTCACAACGCCATGCCTTGACAGGTCTCCAAACACAAAATCCGACATCCTCACAAGAAGGTCGTCCACAATGTTCACTGGTGTATGTTGGACCAAAGTCATGCCCAGCCGCATTATTTCTTTTGTCACTACATGTAACTGCAAGCACACAACATGTCACACACATATATTTTGTAAGAGCACAGAAGCATAGACATGCATAGATTGCTCATCTTAGTAGAAGTACACTTACAATACATTTTCTCGTGTTTAGGAGTATATGCCATTTCCTTAGAAAAAAATTTGCTAAAAATTTAAGCTTTTATATTTCTAAAATTCTCCTTTGCACAATTAACTAAGGTCTGCATGTGTGCTAGAGTTCTGATAGCAAGCGGAAGAGCAAACTTACCGGGCTGCGAACAACAATGGATGTGTTGGCACCATGAGATGCGAGGTCATAGGCGATCTCCATTCCAGAGTTGCCACACCCTACCACCAGTACATTCTTTCCTGAGTAGGAGGAACCTGATTTGTATCTTGACGAGTGGATAGCCTCTCCAGCAAAGCTTTGCAGCCCAGGGATCACCGGAATGTTCCCCACACTGTTCTCACCACTTGCCACGACAAGGAACCTAGCTATGTACCTGACAGCCACCGATGTTGTCACGTCACGTGCCATGCTAAACCAACACTTTCTAACTTCATCATATGAGCATGACTCGATGGCTGTATGGTACTTTGGCCGGATGTCGAAACGCTCGATGTAATTGTCTAGGTACTTCACGAACTGATCCTTTGGAATGTAGGTTGGAGCATCTGCCGGGTACGACATGTGGGGCAACTCGCAAAACTCCTTTGCAAGGTGTAGCTTGAGGCGGTCATAGGCACGGTTGCGCCACAGGGATGCGCTGCAATCCTCACGCTCGACGATGACATAAGGGATACTAAGATGGGTGAGGCATGCTGCCGTTGCAAGGCCTGCTGGGCCTGCGCCCACGATGAGGACTACAGTCTGCTCCTCCATTGGGAACAACAGAGCTACTGAAGCTGTGTGGGTAGAGATGTGACGATAGGACTTGGGGAAATGGTGATTGTTGTTTGCTTGATGGATTGTGCAAGGTGTAGTGCTGAAGAGAGGGTGAGTATATATGCGTTACTTTGACGCGTACATTGTAGTTGTTTGAATGGAAAAGTGGCTGCTGTCAAATTTGGAAAAACTGTGTTGAAGGACACTGCTTTTGCGTGTTGGATGAAACGGTGATCCTTTGGAAAAATGTTTCTCTATAAATGTTATGACTGTGTATTAGAATAAATATTGTACAAATAGGGAAACATAAACTATGAAAGAAGAGTAACCTGCTATGGGCATTCCGTGTACTTTGTGTTAGTAGAATTGAATATGGGTTTGAAAGCTTTGTCTAGCACATAAATAGTTAGAAACACGATACAAGGAATTTATCTTTTAGGCATATGCTAACTTCATACTATAATTTTCCTCGAGCATTATTTCAAAATTGCAAATATGTAGGATCACTGAAAGGTCATCATTTATTCATTTTAGAGCTGCTTTCTCGTTGAACTTGTCTACATCAGTGGCAGAGTAGTATTCAGTTTTAGCGATAGAACGGAGGCCCCAAATTTTGCACGATGTGTCAACTATAAGGAGTGCAATCTGTGTTAGGATTTATGAAAGATATCAGTACCAATAATTCCTTTTTCTGTATGAGTAATTGCTGCTTGTAGTCAGCAATCATGTCATCAATGGACATAACACTAGAAGTGTTCAGATAGTTCTTTGCAGTGGGTCACACACAGTGAATATCTGTTGCATTTGGCTGGTGCTCCAGTAAAATTCAGGACCGGTTTTGACCAGTTTTCATGGTTCTTCACTAGTGCAAGGCCAAGCAATGTCGGATTGAACCCTTTTTTTTTTCAGTATGATCCAAGCAGGTCAGCAAGTTATCTCAACCACCAAGGACGGCAGTTCTGCACATCGCGTCGTCAACATCACCAAGACGGCAAGTTCTCTTCAGTGCTCTTCACACTGAAATAGGATCTGAATCGAACATTCAGGTAGGAAAACTCTTAATCTGAATGGCTGAATATCTACCAGAACATCGGAGTGCTCCTGTCAGCAAAAAATGCCTGAATATGAGCACTCAATTCTAAACACTCTGCAAATTCACAATCTGAAATTCAGCAAGACGTCAAGTCTTCTTTCGAATAACTTCCGTATAACCGCTAAGTTGATAATGTTGGCTACTGTCTGCCTGGCCTGGCCTGTCAGACAGACACCTGACGATGTTGGTCAGGGCTTCCATCAAATGTACCCTGAATTTCGCCGACATGAATTCGCAATCGTCTGCAAGGTCCTTCCACGAGCCGCGCCCGAGCACCAGGTGCCGCAGCTCAGCTGCCGGCCGGGCCTTCAGGACGGAAGCGCGGGGCGATCGCCCGTCGAGTTCAACACCAAGTCTTCAGATGCGAGGAGCATGGTGAGCGGGAGGACCTCGATCCCGGCGACCGGCGTTCGCCTGTCTCCACCCGCCGCCGTCGCCGGATTGCCGCGCGCCAGCCTCCGATCAACCACCCCAGGGAAGTCAGAACCGATACGAGGGGTTATGTGCAAAACGTTGGATCGCGATTAATGGTCGCGATCCAAATTAGGGGCCACGTGAAAAAATACTCATCCCGAAATTTTCAAATTAGCGGCAACGTCGTGCTCGCTCTGGGCACGGTCGGCCGCCGCCGCGGGGCAGCACGTGTCCATGCCGCTAAGGAACGCCCGCGGCGCTGGTGTCCCGCATGGATGGTCGCTACTTCCTGTCCTCCATCGATTTCGCGACCTCCGGGGCCCCTTCTTTAGCATGCACGGCTGCACTAGGACACTGAAGCATGCACGGCGGCCGTCCCAAGACTAAAAGAAGCTCTTTAGTCTATCTTTAGTCTTGAATAATTAATTCCGGTTAGTTTTTCGAGAGATATGAGGTTTAATATTCGGTTTTCCACCAGTGATATTAGAGTGTATGTGACTTTTCCTACGATTCCAGGGCTGGGACAAGACGCCCGTGCAAATAAATACACTACAAAGGACAAGTCATTCAGTGGGCATGCCAAACTGCACTCATTAAAAAGTAAAAACATACGAGTGGTGGAGGGATCGTCGCACTAAAAGGCTAGGTTGGGTTGCGGATCATGGCATCCACGACAAAAGTCTAGGTTGCGGCATTCTGATTTTGAAATAAAAATGGCATGTTTTCAGATTGACAGGGTGTGTGGAAGTGGAATTGAATGAGTAAAGTAAATATCCTGAAAATTAGCAAAATATTGGATCGCTAAACAGGACCGTCAAAAATACGCATCCGGAACATTTCAAATAACCCCCTGAATAGCGGGGCTCGTTTGCAAAATGCGGTAGCCAGGGACCGGCCGCCGGCGTTAGAGCCAGGGACCTCCTCTCGTGCACGGTCAGGCCGCGGCGCCACGCGCAGAGACCACGTCGTTTCGTTGCCTCCCTTCCGTTCCCTCTCCGGCCACCAGCGTCGCAATGGCGGTGGCCCCTCGTGCTCGATCGGCTCGTCGTCACCGGCAACGTCGTGCTCTGGGCGCGCGCGGACGGCCGCCGCCGCGGGGCGGCTCGTGTCCATGCCGCTACGGGACGACAGCGGTGCTTGTATCCCCGTACCCGCATGGACGGCCGCTACTGGCTACTCCCGGTGCTTCACTGATTTCGCGAGCTCCGCGGGGCGGCGGAGGCCGAGCGCCGGCGGCCGGCCGACCCGGCGAGGACGGTGCACAGTCCAGACGAGGAACGGTGGAGGTGCACAGCCTGGCGGGCACCATCCCGGCGGGGCGTTCCTGTACACGCTCGGCGGCTACCTGCCGGAGGAGGGCCTCGTGTTCATCGAATCCTCTTCCTTCGGTGACGGAGGCACATCGACGCCCTGTCGCCCTGGTGTGCCCCTCTTCAGCCTCGCCATGAACGTATCTTTTCTGAAAGCAATTCGTTCAGTGTTACAATGGTGGATAAGTTAACCATGGGATTTTGCTAGGGTACCTGAAGTAATTAACCGTGAACCGTAGCCAGATGACTAAATTTTATTTTACACAAAATTTGTTCAGTGTTACAATGGTGGCTAAATCTAGGCATGTAATTAGCTGCTGTTCTAAAAAAGGAGAGGGAGAACATAGCCTATTTTTTTTCGAAAATGACAAAAAGCTTTACAAATCTCAAATGCAACAAACTAACTAGGGTGCGTTGGTTTAAGGAATAATGGTCTTCTAACCCCTCACTTTCTTTTCTTTTTTTGGATCTTTTTTCCTTCTCTTTTTTTGGATCATGGAGTGAAATGGATTGATCCATAACTACCAAACACCCCCTGAAATCCCCGTGCAAAATGCTCGGGGCATCTTTAGAATTCTAGCCAGCAGGCCCTCAGCAACGGTGGATTGGCGAACGGCCCGTCGAGCACCCCCCGGGCGATGACCTCGTACGCCTTCTCCGTCATGTGCACACCATCCCAGCTGGCGAAGCTGCTCGGGTTGCCCCAGATCCTGGCTGTTCTGTCACAGTTTCTGTCGGTGTGGTACGGCTGGTCGTCGCCGCCGCAGCACGCGGTGAGGGGGTCGCCGACTCGCCGATGCCGAACCTGTGCGGGTCCCTGATGAACTCCATGGCGGCGCCGTAGTAGTCGGCGTAGATGAGCTTCACGCCGGGGTTCCGCGCGGCGAGCCCGTCGACCACGCGGCGGAGCTCTTGGTTGTGCCTCTGGGAGAAGTCGTTGTACCACCGGAGGCACCCGAGCTCGTCGTAGTCTGCGCGGTTGTTGCTCCTGTACCTACTCAGGGATGCTGGCACGCACCCGATGGGGAAGTTGTTCGGGACCATGATCACCTTGGCACCCATGTTGATGAGCTCCTGCAAAATAATGCATGCATTAAAATGGCTAGCTAAGTGCCTAAGTAAGTATACACGCAGCTGTACAATGATGAAAGTGGAAGGAGTTGGCACCTGGATGGAAGAGCCTATGGTTGCCATGATGTCTGGGGTGAACTGGGCAGCTTGCTCGCGAGGCATATTGCCGCTGAACCAGTAGTTGTAGTCATTGCCTCCGATCTCGCCCAGCACGATGAGAGACTCGCTAAGGATCCGTCTCTTGGCATCTGACAGATCGAATAGTTCATGCAATGGATAACCAACCGATTGCATGCATGGATGCGGTGTATGGAGTAATATATACACTGTCTATACCGTCGTTGGGGGCAATCCGGTGCATGAGATCTTTGAACCAGCCCATCTGCATGCCCAGGTGACACCACAACGGCACACTGTGGTGGAACCTACGGAAGTATTCCGGGGGCATCGCCGTGGAGCCAAACACCGCGAAGTTGGCGCCGTTCGGGAACAGCCCCGTGTCCTTCTCCGGCAGGTTTGGTGGTACCAGTGGCAGCTGGAGCGCTTGAGCTGAGATCTCAAGAATGCACAGCAATGACCACACACTGTGTTAAGCAATGCAAGTATACTATGTACAAACTGATCGATCATTGTGGTACGATACTCACCGTAGAAATCGATGAGGACACGGCCGTCGCAGATGCGCCCGGTGGGGCGCTTGAAGTATGTCATGCCAAATGGGAACTCCATGAGCGGGCCCTTGCCATTCGCGAAGTTGCCGGTGTCGATGATGGAGTCACCAAAGCTGAAGATGCGCTTGTAGCAGCTACATAGCCCCGCGGAAGCGTTCAGCAGGAGGACGACAGAGACGAGGAAGATACGCTGGGAGACTGAGCGCTGCTGGCAACTGAAGCTCGCCATCTCTAAACAGCTAGTAGGCCACTTCTCTCTTTCTGCATTCTCCAGATGGCAACCACCTTTTATAAAAGTCTTGAGCAGTATCCCTAGCTTGCAACACTACCTGAAGGAGAAATATTTAAATGACCACTAACATTTATGGAACATTTCTCAACAATGCCCGTAATCTAGAAAAATCTGAAAATATTTCTTTCATAATTAAAAGAATCTGACAAGATATAACATGATAGGCTATGAAGTCTTTTTTTTTTCTCAAAGAAGATATCCTATGGAGTAAGAGCATGCGAGCACATGTTAAAATCACCTCAAGAAGATATATGTACTCTATCAGTGTTGACATAGAAAATACTAGCATCGCTCCAAAACAATAAATGGCTGCACATCCCTTTTTTATATAAAAAGGATCAGTAAAATGGACAAGGGTTATATCATCGATCCAAAGTGAATCCATCATTAAAATTGAAGTAGAGATATATAATGCTCATTGTTATCAATTATGGAACATTTCTATCCCAACATTGGCCATACTATCAAGAATAAATTCGAAGAGATTTAACATGATTTACTATGGAATACGGACTTGAGGGCTGAAAAATAATTTCAGAAGATATTCATCTACCAGCAGTGACATGACCAAGGGTCAAAATTGCTTCAGTCCTTAACTATACTCACCAACATGGTTTTTTTAAGGTTTTTGCTATGGTACTCTAAGGTGACAGTGGACTGTAGATCAAATGATATTATTACCTCCTAGGATGTAGATTTAATATTTCTCTTATTTTATATGTTCTTAAATCCAATAGGGAAAATATGGGAAATATATATCTTCCTATTAGATCTAACTCCAACGCATGATCGTATTCATATCAGATATAGCGTTTCCTTTTTTATAGGCAGCTCTAGATTGATTTCTAAACTAACATTTTCAAATAATTCACGACTAACAATTCTAACATGAATTCTCTGCAGAAACGTTTCAACAAAAAACTTTATGCTCTTATTCTTTCAATGTCCAGTGGCCGGAGAAAAAGGAGGAACTTTTCAAGGCCACCTCATTGTTCTCCATTCGGATTCATGCATGATTACCAAACTAGAGAGAATCCATGACTATCCATCAAAAGGTAAAAGAGGAAGAGGCTCCTCTTCTTGCATGGTGAATGTATCATACTCTTCAAAACAGATGCCACTTTATTATATTCACAGCAATATTCTGATGAAATAGATGCATGCCGAACATTCTCTTTTTCCTGATTATTTTAATTATTTAAATGTTTATATATTCTAAAAATCAACGGCAATGTGTAGGAATGATGTGATTGAGGAGATTGTGAAGAATTGTGGCACAATTAATCTCCCCTATGGCATGGAGTCATGCATGATGCAAAAAATGTAGCTTGATGATGTGATGGGCACACTAAAGGGCAGAGTTTGGTAGAGATGGTGCTATGATGGAGGCCTTCATTAAGCATATTTCCATGGGTCTATGTGTTCTTCAACACTAAGAATATTGGATGGATGAACTTAAAGGGAGAAGAACATATGATCAAAAGATGTGGGACAATTCTTTCTATGTTTTTATTTGGTATAGGGCCGTTTCTTCACCAACTGAGCACCATGGGAGTGTGTTATTATCCGTACTTATGAACATGCACCGGCCATGTCGACTCCCACGGCTCTGGATGCAGTATGCGCGCACGCCTTGGCTCCATGATCTTTGTTCGTATTGTCTTTGGGATCATTTGCAAAAGGATGTATCACGATCAATAGTCACCACCCTATCTAGTAGGTTACTATATTTAAATATTTGAATCCCGTTTATATGTAACCCGGTTTAGGGGATTATTTGCAAAAAAATAGGGATTATTTTGCAAAATATCAATAATCCGTTTGGGAGGCAAATTAGCACAAAATGTTGACTAAATTAGTCGTGATCATTTCAAATGAGTAGTATGAAAACATTTAGCACTGAAACATATGTACTTATAATAGCAATCCACAATTATACAATAATAACAACTATACAGTATGATATATGATGCTCATGGTAACATTTTTACAAATCTATATTAAAAAACTTGATCAATAGCATATATGCGCCGCGTAGTACAGCTACAGGATAGCACCACTGCCTTTGACAATACAGTTACAGGCTATGTAGTTCATCAAAATACATGTTTATGCATGGTAGTTCGACGAGATGTCATTGGCAATATTCTTGGCATCCATGGCAATACCAGCCAGGCCTCTCTTCGCCAAACCAGCACAATAGAGCCCATTTGCACCCTTCCAATGATTTGGGAATTCTTTCATAGGCAATCCATCATTATTCAACATACTTTCCCCATTCTGAAATCATAAATTACAAAGTTATTTTGATTTGTTAAAACGTGAATGACACAATTGTTATCTAAATTAATTTAGTTGCACGGTAAAACAAAACATTGATGTTGCTACCTTAAGCCACATATTGGCGGTGCTTTTATATCCGGTTGCAAACACAATGGCATCAAAAGCGCTTTCTTTCCTGCCTTCAAATTCAACTATGTTGCCCTTGATTTTGGAAATATTTCCAAGCACCTAAAGAGATAAACAACTTGAATAATTTATGAAGAAACATTACTATATAATTTTATCATATGAGGAAATATGCTTACTTTGATAGTGCCATTCTTAATTAAACCAACCGTCCCAACATCAATGACAGGCGATCGACCTGTTTCTGCCTTGAGGAGGAGAGGACCTAGTTTTGGCCTCACAATGCCATGCCTTGACAGGTCATCAAACACAAAATTTGACATTCTTACGAGAAAATCATCTACAATATTCACTGGTGTATGTTGGACCAAAGTCATGCCCAGCCGTATTATTTCTTTTGTCACTACATGTACCTGCAAGCACACAAAAATGTCACACACACATATTTTTGTAAAAGCGACAAAGCCTATAAGTGCATAGAGTGTTCATCTATTTAGAAGTAGTACCCTACATTTTCTCATGTTTAGGAGTATGTAACGTTTCCTTTAAAAATTTTATGGCAAATTTAAGCTCTTATTTTTTGAATGGTCTTTTACACCTCAGAGTAAGCTCTTTGTTACACAATTAACTAAGGTTGCATACATGCTTTTAAATACAAAATGGAATAACAAACTTACTGGGCTGCGAATAACAATGGATGTGTTGGCACCATGAGACGCAAGGTCATAGGCGATCTCCATTCCAGAGTTGCCACACCCTACCACCAGTACATTCTTTCCTGAGTAGGAGGAACCTGATTTGTATCTTGATGAGTGGATAACCTCTCCAGCAAAGCTTTGCAGCCCAGGGATCATCGGAATGTTCTCTGCACTGTTCTCACCACTTGCCACGACAAGGAACTTAGATGTATACCTAACAGCCACCGATGTTGTCACGTCACGTGCCATGCTAAACCAACACTTTCTAACTTCATCATATGAGCATGACTCGATGGCTGTATGGTACTTTGGCCGGATGTCGAAACGCTCGATGTAATTGTCTAGGTACTTCACGAATTGATCCTTTGGGATGTAGGTTGGAGCATCTGCCGGGTATGACATGTGGGGCAACTCGCAAAACTCCTTTGCAAGGTGTAGCTTTAGGCGGTCATAGGCACGGTTGCGCCACAGGGATGCGCTGCAATCCTCACGCTCGACGATTACATAAGGGATGGAGAGTTGGGTGAGGCATGCTGCCGTTGCAAGGCCTGCTGGGCCTGCGCCCACGATGAGGACTACAGTCTGCTCCTCCATTGGGAACAACAGAGCTACTGAAGCTGTTTGGGTAGAGATGTGACGATTGGACTTGGGGAAATGGTGATTGTTGTTTGCTTGATGGACTGTGCAAGGTGTAGTGCTGAAGTGAGGGTGAGTATATATGCGTTACTTTGACGCGTACATTGTAGTTGTTTGAATGGAAAAGTGGCTGCTGTCAAATTTGGAAAAACTGTGTTGAAGGGCAATGCATAGTATGGATACTTGTGTGTTTAACAGTGTTGGATCAAACGGTGACCTTTTGGAAAAATATTTCTTTATATATTATGACTTGGTGAAAGACATCTTTATGTGTTGCGTGTTATAATAATTATGATACAAATAGGGAAACAGAAACTAAGAAAGAGGAGTAACCTACTACGCCCATTTTGTGTACAGTGTGCTAATAGAATTGAATATCAGTTTGAATGCTATGTCTAGTCCAGAAATAGTTGGAAACACGATATAAGAAATTTATCTTTTAAGTGTGAATTAGTTTCATAATATAATTCTCCTCAAGCGTTATTTATTTCCCAAAAATCAAGAGATGAACATTTTAGAGTTATAATCTCCCTCTGAACTTGTCCACATTAGGGCTGTGTATTATTGGGGTCTTCACAGAGGCCCCCCAATTTTTGTACATAATGGAATAATTATATATATTTCAGATATGGCATGTAAAGTTCAAAGTTTATCAAAACTATAATAGAAATAGTTGAGATATTCTATAAGCTCTTACATAATAAAACATTACAATACCACCAAAGGCGCGAACCAGAGTCTAATTCCTCCAAACTCTGCTCATCACTCGAGATGTAGCAGTCGTCTAACCAGATGGGTTCATGGACGCGAGAACCCTCCTGCAAGCCGTGTACCGTGTACCCATCCACGAGCAAGCGTTGGCCGTGTACGTAGCAACATCTCGCAGCCTACCCACAGACACCGCAAACTTTTGTTTCAACTTTGTAGCAGTAGGTTATTATTGGCACTGACCTGGGGTCAGCTAGCGTACGTCGTCCATCAGTTTTCAGAATTGTTCCCCGGTGCTCATGATCCATGGAGACAGGGCCGGCTCTGATCCTAGGGCAGTAGGGGCGATGGCCACGGGCGAAGGGGCCCAAGATCCTATGTGTAATACATCTAAGTATTTATACGGTATACTTGCATTTGAGCCAATGAGTCCTCCTCATCTTTCTCTACTTCAATCGGTGAGTGAATTTTTAGCTTAGCAGGTTATTGTGTCTTAGATTTCTAGGGTTTTAAACTTCTAATTCCAATGTTTATTTGTTTTCTTCGCTATTTAGGTTTTAGAATCCTAAGAAACATTTGTTGTGTTCTCACTTCTCAGGAAAGAAAAAAGAAAGAAAATAAGATGACCAGTTTATTGAATTCTAAAGGGTGCTTTACACAAGTGCTTAGCGATTTTGCATCAAGAAATGCAAGTTTTTTTAAACGCTAAAGCATCATTTGTCAATGGAGTCATGGAGTTTGGTCCTTATTTGAGTTAATAAATTAATCATACTAGTTTCATTTTGCTACTCTTTTAGCTTGTAGTATTGATAATATTTTTCTAGAATTAAGTTACTATCTTTTTTTTTGTGAATGAAAAAAAATAAGTTAAAAAGGCTCATAGTTTTTTATTTGCTCAAGAGCCCTTGAAACCTTAGAGTCGGCCCTGCATGGAGCAGCTGAGACTGTAAAGCCCAGCATGTGAAATCAAGAAGATCGCCCAGCTAACCAACCAATACGGTAGGCAAACTTGTTGTATAATACATGAAGAAGATTGCCAATTCTCTCAAATGGAAACGGAATGCAACATCCTCACCCCACGGATAGCTCAATCGGCAAGTGGCAGGAACTATCATCAGGCGAGGAAAACACAGCAAGGTCAGTAGCAGACAACTTCAATTCCTCTGTTTTTCAATATAAAGCATTCCGGTTTTGAACTAATTCTCTTGTTTTCATTCAATATGTTTTCATGGTTTAAACTTTAGTTGTGTGATACATAATGATAAAAAAAATTATATAGTTTTGTGATACAGTATGACACAATGACAATATAAGTTCAGTCTTGCCAAGTCGATTCACGGCAGTGTAGTTTTGCATTAAAGGATATCAATAAAAGTGCATGTTTTATGAAACTGTATCTTGATAGTATAGTTTTCCTAACCAATTTAGTGTAGTTTTATGAAATTGACTCCTAGAGCAAGTGCAGGCGTGCAGCTATTTTGCGCCTCCTTTTTTTTTCAAAACTCCAAAACATCCTCCTTACTACCTTTTTACAGCATCGAAGAGTACAACGAGACGCTATTCCATCTCTCTCTCTCGATTAACTCCAAAAGTCTTATAGACAGATAGATAGATAGATATTTTTAAAGAATCAGAAGGGGTTCCAGAACCCTATTGGTTATATATTAAATAAAAGTAGAACAAAGTACATAGTTCTGAAGCAGGAAGAAAGGAAAACAAAGCAAAGCAAATTACAGAGAATGTAACCACGCCTCCATAAGGTGGATCAGGCGCGGGCAAGCTCTGAGAAGAAGGAGGTTGAATTTAGAAGAGAACTTGTCTTTGCAAAGTTGGGGTGACGGGAGAACCAGCTTCTAGGGTGATACCAGTGATCCAGGAAAGCAGACAGAGCAGGAACTCTGAGAGGAGTTTGAGGGAGGGAGAGTTCACTTGATTAGAGCACCAAGAAAGATGTGTAACAACAACAAGGAACACAAGAGATTCCCGCTAAACATCTCTTCACCCCTTGAATGAAGATTCCATGAACCATTGTCGAAGCCTTCCGCTTCATCATTCGAAGCGGTTGTACTTGTTGGGAGGAAGGGTGAAAGTGGACAAGGGAGCTTGCTGAAGCGTCACCAAGGTCTATGGACGCTAGGTCCGGGGGTGGACGCCGGCGGGGAGGAAGGGGGGTGGACGCTGGGACCGGAGTGGTCACCGGCGGTGGGAGAGAGGGAACCGCTCACTCGCTTGGATGATTTGTCTTTTTGGATTCCTGAAAATTCGGCTTGATAGCAAAGACTTGACCGTAGACTCCAATGGCCAACTGCCTGTAGCTGCAACATTTGTGGATTGAATTCAAATACCGTCGTGTCGTTATCTAGTGGACGGACACATCAAATATGTTAAGATCAAGGATCAAGGGGAGAAAGAGCGAAGGAGAGGGGGCATATGTCCCCAAAGAAGGTTTGGGCAGGTCACCATAAGCCATTGCCTCTTGACGACATCCTCTCCCATCTTTATCCTACGTGATCATTTTACCTCTTGATATAACTAAGAATGCAAAATGCGTATTGAGTGCCTCCAAACAGCAGCAACTTCTTATTTGAAAGTGATAGCGTATTGTATGTTGGGATTGGGAATCCCGAACAGGTTACAGAGAACAAGAAAGGAGAGAACAAGCCAAGTGAACAAGTGAACCAAACAAACAAATGGCCAAAAGTTCTCTCCTCCAAACCCTATGGCTCTATTTACAAGAAGGAGGAGATGATTGTTTGTATTAATTTCATTGGTGGGGTTGAATATTACAAATAGGTCCGTGGACCTTACAAAAAGATTCCTGGATGTTACAACTGAGTCCCTAACCCTCACAAATAAGTTCTTGGACCCCATTTCAGGCCTCTTTTACACAAAGGGGATCCTTAGCCTTAAGCCTCCTAAGGCACACCCTCAACAGTAGCCCCTCAACTATTCGGTCTTAGCCGGCACTACAAGACCTAATAATTGCTCCTATTAATTAATAGAGGCTAGCAACTCATGCTCCGGATGTATGCCTTTAGGTTCCTTGAATGATGAGCTTTGAATCGGTAGAAAACTTCACTCTTGAGCCTCAATCAGCAGGCCTTGCTTTGATAACCGATGTAGTTGAAATAGTCGTGACTGAAGGTAGGGTAGCTGTAACATCTTCAAGCCTTCTTTTACGAGCACCGGACAAATTAGGATGGACTAGTCCTCCACGATGGGTGCCACTGTTGGGATTAGGAATCCCGAACACATTATAGAGAGGAGAAAGGAGAGAACAAGCCAAGTGAACAAGTGAACCAAATGAACAAAATGCTAAAAGTCCCCTCCTTATAAGCCCTAGAGCTCTGTTTATGGGGAGGAGGAGATGGTTGTTTATATTAATTCCATTGGTGGGGTCGAATATTATAAATAGGTCTCTGGACCTTAAAAAAGATCCCTGGATATTACAACTGAGTCCCTGACCCTCACAAACAAGTCCTTGACCCCGTTTTAGGCTTCTTTTACACAAAGGGGGTCTCTAGCCTTAGGCCTTAGACTAAGGTGCATCCCATATTGTATTAGGTGGGGAGATGATATAGAAATGTTGGAGGTAGCATGTCATACTAAGGAAAATGGTCATCAAGTGGAAAGATTTATTTAGGTGGCAACATGTTTTGATATTTTGAACGGTTTATTACCAGTTTCATTTTTTATGGAATATGAGAAGCCTCTCTTTGGGTGGCAAATACTCAAAATTATCTTCAAAGATTGGTGAGGATGGGGGAAGAAGCAAGAGGCGCATCCCGATTTATTTGAAGATACTTAAAATTCCGAAAACATTACATGCTTACGAGCATGACAAAAGAATAGGGGGGCCAGTGGCCAGCAGCCCTGTCCAGCCTTGCTAATTCATAGGTTACACCTTTTTATAACAACAAAAGGTGGGTAATTTAGATGCAAAAGAAGGAGACAGTGAGGGATTATGGAACTGCAGGGCTGCCCAAGGTGACAGCACAAGAACCTGACACCCGTCTGCAGTAGCATAGTCAATTTGCAGAACAAGATTGTCCGGCACACTGAAAATTCAGTTTGTTATCACAACTGCCACTACTGAAGCTTTAATCCACCCAAAAATTGGCAGAACGGGAACTAGAACCTGAACCTGACTCAAGTGCTCCACAGCTAACAGGATTAGGAGGAGAACGCTACTGAGTCAGCAGTACTCGGATTTTTTTTGGTTAGTGTCTCCGGTTTTTTGGATTCGCATGATTACAGTAATGTTGCAATCAATGGACAAGTGATCACAAAGGCGGCAGAGCTTGCTTCGGTGTTGTCCATAGAAGAGCAGTCTCTGAATATTCGGCAAGTTCTCGGTTTGAATCTTACAAAAGCCCGGTCTTTGGCACATACTCGTCCGGGCGTCTCTGAACCAGACACCATCATCCGTTCAAAGTTCATCTCCTGCCGCCGCTGCTATCCTCACGCTATCACCGGCGAGGCCATCTACCAGGGACGACAGACAGCGCCTCCGAGATCTCCTCGACGTTGGATATTTTAGATGGAAGAGAAGGAGACAGTGAGGGATGATAGGACTGCAGGGCTGCCCAAGGTTACAGCACAAGAACCTGACAACACCCAGAGTTGCCGTCCAGTCTCCGGTAGCATAGTCAATTTGCAGAACAAGATTGTGCAGATGATAATGAGAGCGTGGCACTGGCACACTAAAAATTCAGTTTGTTATTGCATTTGCCATTACTGAAGCTTCAATCCACCCAAAATGTGGCAGAACAGGAGAGCTAGAACCGTACCTGAACCTGATACAAGTGCTCCAAAACCAACAGAATTAAGGAGGAGAACACTACTGCATCAGTAGTACTAGGATTTTTTACTGATTAGTGTCTCAGGCGTTTTTAGCAATCGCTGATTGACATGGTTTCAGTAATTTTTGCAATCAGTTGACAAATGACATAAACTCTGTTCCCTGACGATATTATCGGAGTCCCTGCCTGTATAACCGAACGCGCCAGAGTTTTCTTCAGTGTTGTCCATAGAAGAACAGTCTGAATAAAATTTACACTAACTGCTGAACATTCTGCAAGTTCTCAGTTTGAATGTTACGAAATGCCGCTGCTCGGCGCGTATTCGCCTACTGCGCTCGGCGACGGCAAAGTTCGAGTAGTACACTGAATTTTGATGCATGGAGCATTCTCTTGTTCCAATAATTAAAAGTTAAGATTCAGCAGGCTTTCTCTGAATCAGACATCATCAGGCCCAGATCACCCAAATGGACCCCCACAGGTCGTGTCGCGGCCATCGCTGACGTACGCCTTACATCAGCCCACGGTTAACCGCCGGCGGAACCTCCGGGGACGGAGACGCGGGAACAACCCTTCCCGGCCGCCGCCGTTGCCGTCCTTCGCGCTTTCACGTTCTGCCCGCCGCGGACGCCATCAACGGGGACAACTGACTGCGCCTCCATGACTTCCTGGACATGGAGAACGTCGGTTGCTGGAGCATCCCTTCGCCTGCCGCCGTCGCCGCCGCCGCGGCGCGCTGGGCCGCCTCGGCTTCAATCCGCTGCCAGTCACCGCGGCCCGAAAGAGGGGCTTATATGCAAAAATATGGATCGCGATTAATAGTCGCGATCCATTTGAAGGTCCTATATGTAAATATTTGGATCGCGATTGATGACGCGATCCAAATCAGGGGTTTATATGAAATATAAAGGAGCTATTTGCAAAAGTAAGTTGACAGCGGTTGACGCCGATTGCGGCGCCGGCGATGGCTTCCGTTTCGCCGCCTGTGCCCGGCCGGCGGCGTCCTCCTGATCCCGTGCAAGGGCGCCACGCCACGAGACGCTCTCGCCTATCCGCCGCCCTCGGCCTCGCCGTTGACCCCGAGCCCACGGACCCGTGCTCCGACTCATCCACAGTCAGGCACCACCACCTCCGCCTCCACGCTCAGGCCGCCGCCGACCCTGCACCGCCGTCCAGAACAGCAGGAAGCGGAAAAGGAGACATGGAGGACACCCGGCACGGGCACGCACGCACTCTACCGCCGCCGGCCGATCGCTTCGCCGTCGGCGTGGCAGTGTCTGGAACCTGGTGTCCGGTGAGGTGATCAAGATCTGCAAGTTCCTCCATGATTTGGCAAATTTTCTTTCTTCGTGTAAATTCAGCTAATGTAGATGCGATTCACATGAAATTTGGCTGTAGTTTACCATTTTCAGCACATTGTGGTGCCACGATCCACGGCAGCAGCAATTACTTGTTAACTTGATTACCACTCGAATTAAGCGGGTCATCTGAGATAATCTTTCTCCTAGATTTTGTTTGAGTGAGGATGATTTCTCTAGGGATATGTGATTGTACTCAATCGAGGAGGATCTCTCAAAATTCAAGCAATTTGACAATTTAGACTCTACTGAACATGTCACTGCAGTTGCCAGTCAATGCTCAATACTGCACTGTTTCAAAAAAAAATGCTCAATACTGCAGTGTGCAGTGTGTACGGCCAAACACAAACCGCCAGTTTGGATACTCGACTCAAGTTTTCATTGCAAAGTACTATTTTTTACAGCATAAAAACAGTTGCTATTTCTCCAGGACCGTATGCATTTTTTTAATTCACTTTACATTTTTTGCTTCTATCATGAGTCAGAAGTCTATGCAATCAATCGGATGATCATATGGATATCAAAGTCCAGTCTGCAGTAGCATAGTCAAAATTGCATAACAAGACTGTCCAGGCACACTGAAAATTCAGCTTGTTATAACAGTTGCCACTACTGAAGCTTCAATCCACCCAAAAAATGGCAGAACAGGAACGAGGAACCAGAACCTGAACCTCATAGAAGCGCTCCAAAACGAACAGGATTAGGAGAACACTACTGCATCAGTAGTACTAGGATTGTTGCTGATTAGTATGTCAGGCTTTCCAGCAGTCGCTGATTCGCATGGTTTCAGTAATGTTGCAATCAATGGACACTGAGGACTTTTGTCTGAAGATTAGCAGGGATTCATAATAGAAGAGGAGTCTGAACATTCACACTCAATTCTGAATATTCTGCAAGTCCATTCAGATCGAAACCCCACGGATCGCGTCGCGGCCATATCTTGCGCCGCCTCCCAGCTGGTTACCCGCCGGCGGCGACGGAGGTCCGGCAAGCTTTATCTCCGCTGTCCTCACGCTATCACGCACTGCTCACCGCTGAGGCCATCTACTGTACCGGGGACGCCTCCGACCGACCTCTCCCCTCCACATGGAGCACAGCTGGAGCTTCCCTTCGCCCGCGGCCCGTCGCTGTCGCCGCCGCCGCCGGCGCGCGCTAGGCCTCCTCTGCTTCGCTCCGCCGCCAGACACCGCGACCAAGACGAGGGGCCTATATGAAAAAAACGGATCGCGATCCGATTCAGGGGCCTATGTGTGAATATTTGGATCGCGATTAATGATCGCGATCCAAATCAGGGTGGTTTTTGAAAACTGCAGGGGTATCTGGCGAAACATTGGATCCTTTGCGGGGGCCGATTTGCAAATACAATGACCGCGGTCTACGCCGGCTGCGGCACCGGCGATGGCTCCCGTTCTGCCGCCCGCGCCAGGCCGGCGACGTCCTCCCCATCGACCAAGGCCGCCACGCGTGGACGCTCTCGCATGTCCGCCGCATTCTCCTCCGCCGCCCTCGGCCTCGCCGTTGACCCCGAAACCGCACGGGCCGTGCTCCCTGCTCCGACTCCTCCGCAGTCAGCCACCACCGGCTGGACGCTCAGGCTACCGCCGGCGACCTGAACGGAGGAAGGGGACGGGAGAGATGGAGGCCCCCGCCACGGGCACTGGCACGCACGCGCTGTACCACCGCCGTCCCATCGATTTGCAGGCAGCGTAGCAGTGTCTCAAAGTCTGGTGAGGTGACGACGCTCTGCAAATTGCTCCAACATTTGGAGCAACAAACCAAGCTATAAAAAAGGTTTTCTTTTTCATCAGATGAAGGATTTGCTCCGTTACAGTTCAGTTGATAGTGCAGTAACAGACGCCAGTTTGGATATTTCATCACAAGCTACTATTTTGACAGTATCAAAAACAAAAAAGGGTTGCTACTCCCTCTGCTCATTATTACATGACGTTTTGGACAGCAAAAAGTAAACAATTACGAGTCAAATTTGCTGTCCAAAATGTCTTTTTTATGCAATTCACATATTTTCTGCTACCATGAGTCATGTCTTGTGTAATCAACCAGATCATTTAGATCTCCCTTCAACATAACTAAGGCATCCAAAGGACCTCAACCAATCTCAAATTATTTCCTAGTTTTCCAAACATATTTTGCAGCTATCCGAGGCAGTTGTGCTTCCAAAGTACAAGTCTCTCGGCAAAACAAAACAAAAAAAAAATTGTTTTCTAACAATGAGGAGATTTGTACTAAAGGTATTTTTTTCTTTAAAAATATCAACCATTGTTTCCTCCAACACAGCAAAAGGAGACAGTGGGGGATGGGCAAGCATCATGGAAGGTGAATCATGAGCAAAAAAAGGCAATGCAGGAGAACCTGACACCACCCAGTGTCCACTAGACAGGCAGATCCTGAAGAACATAGGCATCACACAGCCAAATTGCAGCGCGGAATCAGAATGTCCAGATGTTGGAACGCGATTCAAAATCAGCCTCGGAAAAAAGGCTTCCAAATGAATTAGAATATATTGTAGCAGCGTTATTATTCTCCGGGGCCCAGAAGGGGGGCATCCCCTCAAAAGTTGCACTAGGGAAAAACAGACCAGACCTCTGGTACATACACTTCAGTAAGACAGGATAAAAAAAACCAAGAAAAGGTAAAAACTTATCATCCTCTGATAACAACAGCTAGCACACAAATCCGAAGGACGCTACTAGAGCAGTTTTCTCTACTATACCGACAAAAACCCAACAAGGGGGGTGGGGTCTATATGGGGGGGCAGCACCGCCGTACAACTGAACACTCTCCGGATATATATATATCCCGCAATCTTAACTTCACATCATCTCATCCGACCAAAAAACAACCAAGGTTGCCAAAATCTAAACTCTCTCGCTGTAGGAAATCCGAAAACCCACAATCTCAAGCCTTACACAAAATGCAAATACGTTTGGAAAAGGTCCTCCGAGGATATATATCTGACCACATTGACCGGCTTCCCCTGGTTAGCTCTATTAACTAACCCATCTCTGTGAATCATGTGAGGTTCAAAATTTGCACCTGATGCACCTTCAGTCCTCTCCTCAACCTATTATGAGAAATGTTGTATGTGAAAGAAAGATTCCTAGGCGGCGTCATTCCTGCACAAGGCAAAGTAGTGATGTTATTAGTCAATAATCCAACATATGTAGCAAGATAAAGAACACCAAAAAAGTTGCGCTTCCCTAGTTTATTAAAATGTCAACAGTGGGTGATTGATTCTTGCATCTGCAATAAGCTTACAGGAACAAATGCAATAAGGACAGGAGTGCCTCACAAGATCATTAGAAGTTCAATCCAAAAAAGGCCAAGTATAAAAAATGCCCTACCCTTTACTACCACTTCTACCCCCCAAAAATAAAGTATACATCCCACAAAGACAAAGGCCTCGAGCTGCTAAGTAGCTACCAAACTGCATCACAAAGAAGAGTACGCAAGCACAAAATGCCCCTATCGGTCCTAAACTCAGATTAGTGGGTTTCAAAAAAACCATGCAAGATTTAGCAACTTTTTGAAGTAAACTAATCAGTTCACACCATCCTGTACCAAACAAAAAAGAAATTAAAGAACATATTCAAATAGACTCCTCTCATGACACAGATGCCAAGAATGGCTTAGCAAACAAAGTGGCTTAAGTGAATTGTGGGACAGCAGAGGGGGCTAGACCCGAAAGAGAAAAAAGGTTGTAAGTAGCACCAAAACAGTCCAAACCATCAAATCTTGGATGTATTAGCTTGTGTCAATACTAGTAAGAACTATGTGCTAGCTCATATTACCAAACCAATCAGAGCACGAAAAATCGATTATAACAAGACAAATTTGGGTCAGTTACTTTTTCCAAGTTGGAGAAAAGGCCAGGGCTAAAGTTCGAATGTCCAATAGAAGCATATGAAAAGGGCACAATTTTGGACTAGCATTATGAACATGCACTGTTGGGTATTGATGTTTTCGAAATTTGTGTTAATGCAGTTCATAAGAGACATCTGGACAGAAAGAAAACGTGTTTAGACGTGAACAAATCGCCTCCACAAAGTAGAAGTTGGATCCATAATTGTTCAATTTGTTAAATAGACCATCCACAGGTGTATAATACTGGAATGAAGTTCATAGTACACCTAGCCATGTCAGGACACTTATATCGGATACCTCATGAGTTTAGGTCCCCAACTCGACTGAATGGCATTGCAAGCCTTGGTAATAAAATGGATTCAAATTTCTATTAGTAGCTAGTGTTACACTAAAACTAAGAAACATAAGCTGATAGTGGATGTGATGCTTGTCTGGCCATCCCAGATGAAGCTAACCACTGTAAAATTGAGATACCTTAACAGCATCTTCAAGTTTACAGTCAAACTGTGAATCTATACCTGATTAAAAAGGTGCATCATTAGCATTTTCTAGTTCCTAATACTTGTAATGTTTGATCGAGCAACCATTGCTAGCACTTTATGCAACTGTTGCACCACAAAAATACAAAAATGTTGACAAAGATATCATAACACATGAAAGAAATGTCTAACCTCTATCAGTCAATGCCCCATGTAACCTGCTGAGCTCTTTGCTGTAACATCTGAAGCTGAATTTCCAAGCCCATAACCAAATGGGCTGGTTCCATCAAGCTCGGAAGATCCAGATCTCCATGTTGTGTCTCCATAGATAGAGCCACCAGGTGCTGATGAATCTCCAAAGTTCCTTGCATACCCATTGGTTGATTGGTTGAAGGTATTGACACCACCTGATCCAGCATTCCTTCCATAGGCACTGGAACCCAGACCAAAGTTGTTTTCACTGGATCCATAGCCAAAGTTTCCAGTACCATAACCAGAGCCACCACTAGCACCTTGAGCAGGCACAGGAGGGTTTCCCCAGTTCACATTGTTGTTCCCAATTCCACTAAGGCCCCCATTTCCAGATGACACGAAGGTATTAGAGCTTGCAGAGTTGGAAGAGTAATTAAGCCCCGAATTACCCCATAGATTACGAGCCAGTGAGTTAAACACTGATCCATTATTATCATTCACTCCACCATAGCCAACGCTGCTATTGAATCTACCAGAATTTCCACTGTAGTATGGATTAAGCTGCCGTCCATACTGGACACTATTGTTGAAACTAGAGCCACCTCCAATACCTGGGTTCATCCCTGGGTCAAAATTCATACCAATTCCGTAACTACCACCAAAAGATGGATAACCACTGCGCCCGCCTGACAGAAGCCCAAACCTTGCATCCATCCTCATCCCGTAGCCACCCACTGGGCTCGGATTGTAACCTTGGGTATATCCATTGAGGATATTGGCTCTACCCATGACATAGTTGAATCCACCTACAGGAGAGCGCATGCTAGGTCCAGGTGATAGTTCCTTAGGAACAGCACGCTTGACCTCAACCATCTTACCATTCAGTTCATGGAACGTCTTGAACAATGCCTTGTCCACGGCATCTTCTGAATCATAGGTGATGAACCCAAACCCTCTAGGACGCTGTGTGTTGTGGTCATACATCACGACAACATCAGTGATCGTCCCGAACTGTTCAAAATACTTCCTGAAGTCCGCCTCGGTCACGGTGGAAGCCAAACCACCAACGAATATCTTCTTCGTGCGGCTAGGCCCCGGTGATCCATGAGCACTGCCACCGCTCTTACTGAGAGCATGCTGATCATCCCTGGGGACAGCTTTCTTCGCCTCCACCTAACAAAAACAGGTCCAAACATACTGAATTATCCGCAACCGCAGCAACTAGTATGAGATACGAACGAATGTTATCCAGAGGCACGGGTCTAGCATCACAACATGAGCATAGCATTCGTAAAAAACAGTTTTTTTTCTCACCATCCGGCCGTCGATCATGTGCTTCTCCATGATGACCTGCTCGGCGACGGCGGGGTCGGCGAACACGATGAAGCCGAAGCCTCGAGCGCGGCCGGTGGCCCGGTCGCGCATGATGACGGCCTCCACCACCTCCCCATACTTGTCGAAGTACTCCCGGAGGCGGTCCTCGTTGGTGTCCCACGAGATGCCGCCGATGAACAGCTTCCCGGCGTCCGCCTCCATCTCCGGCCGCGCAGCCGCCGCCAGCCGCACCTGCACGCGCGCGCACACCAAGCCAGCAGGGGCGCGCCCAGTACGGGAGTAATTGGGTCAGATCCGAATGCGGGTGCTCGGCTCCGCAGAGCAGGAAGGGAAGGGGGAGGGCGGCGGTACCTAGTGGATGATCGCCGCCGGTGGAGCGCAGATGAAGACCTCTCCCAGTCGCCGCCGCTCGCCCAGCGCCGCTGCCGCCGGCGAGGAACCGGGACGCGAGCCACTACGGATCGGATCGGGAGAGGGAGAGACAGAGGATAGTTTGGGGAAGGAGAGGAAGCCTCTTTGTTTTCCCGGATGATTTAATTCATTTCTCGCCTATTTTCGGTACAAGCTCCGGAATAAAGGAGCTGAGTCTGTCCTTACGGCCCCACACACGCACGCTCGCACAAGAAGTAAGGATCTGTTTGGCACGGCTACACGTCTTAGATATATGTTATATGTCGGGTATATTATAAATTAGAATAAAATGATTTTTACTTCTACATGTAACGTTAACGTTAATGGTTGTGTGTCCTGTTTTTCTGGTTCCATTGGCTCCCTCTCGCACTTTCCTGATTTTTGTAACGTTCGTAAAATCGTGGACATCCGATCTGATCACAGTAAATTTTAAGATCATTCGTATGGTTTCATTGTATATCAGTTTTGTTACCTTGGTGAAAAAACAATATTGGGGTGAAGGATGGGCATCAAACTTGTATATCTTGAACAACAAAGAGAGTGAAGTTTCATCCATTGATTTCTACTAAACGGTGTGATCTCTGGAATGACTTTCCCTTTTGTTCTCCTTTTTCGTGGTAAAATCGAGCAACTGAAAAATTTTCCGTATCTCAGGAAAAGCGTATTAAATAACCTTTTGGCTCCCTCTGATGGCGTGCACTCTTTGTTGTGAAAATACCTTTCTTATAAAAGTATATGCCTTTTGAATTGTTTCTTCCGTAACGAAATGTTTGTACTGTCATTAACGCCACCCTCCAAGCCTCGTGCTCCATCCATTCCTCTAGCTAAGAGTTTGTTGCACCCTCATTGGATCCGCCACTATGTGCTCATGTGTTTCTCCTCGTCATGCCACATCATTCTCAATTTACCATAGTGTGTCGTTAGGATGTTACAATATTTGATTCCTTTTGTGGACATGCTCCTAGTGTAGTGGTTTTCTTGCGAGGAAGTGAGCAACTGGTCAAGAGTTCAACTTCTAGCTTCGCATATATGCCCACAAGATAATTTCATTATAGCCTCTAGTATGAGTGGTATGCGTGTGTGTAGGTGTATATTTGTGCTGATGATCAAATGCTTAAGTTGTACCCAAATGAGAGACAGAAAAACATTTGTTTCTTTAAAGTGTTGTAATTACATCTATTTGTTCATATGTATATACTGCATCCATCTAAAATATACGTGATTCCAACGGTGCATCTACCTATATTTCAGGACATATGGAGTATCTACCTATTTGTACATATGCATGATTTCTCCATGTCAATGATACATTGATAAATGTTTATTATAATATGGATAATTATAGTTCTTTGTAGAACTATCAAATGAATTAAAATGCAAACAAAAAGGAGTCACTTCCATATGGTTTTCCATTTAACAAAAAGTAGGCACACATGCCACTTGATCTCTACAATTTTGTTATATTCATGTATCAAGATGTCATCCTTTTGCATGTGCCACATGGTCCTAAAATATTGCACAAGAATTATGAATTTCTCATAGCTTATATAGTATTTTCTGTAGCATGCAAAAACCTCATCATGTTTTTATCTCCATAGCCTCACCATAGTTGTCTGCATCCAATAATCCTAACATTACACTTGTACCCTCATTTACTTGAATTTAGGTGTTATCAAACGTGATACTATGATGTTACAACATCGCCATCCTTTTCCCTTAGCATTACATGTGCTGTCCTCTCCTTACTTGGTACAATTAGAATTGTAATAATATGCGGTGGCAAATAAAATTACCTAATAATTTGAAGCCTTGTTTAGCGTTATTGACACAAACCACTAGCACACAATTCATCTGCAATTTTCAAAAGTAGTAAAGGACGATTGGTAGGCACTTTGGGGATTTGTTACTAAACCTTATGATTTTGCTAAAATGGAAAAATATTATACCAATTTTATTGTACCCCTTGAAGTAGCTAAATTTGGAATATATATTGCACCTTTAGTTCATCCTTAATGTTTTGCTACGTGTTTTATTTTCTTTTATTTTGTTGTAAAACAAAAGCTGAGTCGTTGAATACAATGTGGGCATTATAGGTATTTCAAAGGGGCAGCTTGACACCGTTACCATGTGGAAGGCTAATGATACAGCCAAACCAATAGCTAGCTCGTCTTATTAAGGTCACCTATAATAGTGGGCACATACAAATTTTCTACTAGAAACAAAACGCATCCACATATGTGCTCTCCATTTCACAATGTCCATCAGGTCCGCACACAATTTTCTACTAGTAATGTTAATAAGTAAAACTGAATCCGATTTGTGTGTTTATATGCATGCAACATTCAATTTTTGGTTAAAAGATTACTTAGTTTTTGTGCCTCCTAAATATGAGGAGTAGACCAATACTATGAAACAGAGGTAGTGTCATCTAAGAATTTCTGCAATTCAATTACACACAAGAATGTAATTACAAACAATGGAACGAGATTACATGTACAAATTGATATCATTTTTATGGCCATAATATCGAAGTAAATCCCTTGTGATGTAGAGGTACATTGTTTACAAAGTTCTATGCCAATTAATGTAGCTATTTGTTGGCATCTGTACCTACAGAAGCTAGAATTAGGTAAGCTTACCTAAAAAATCATTAGGATTGTGGCTCATCTGATTTGTGCAGAAAAAACTAATCAGAACCACTTGATGCCTGATGCATGGCTAGCAGCAGGTGCCATGCTATTTTGTACTTTCGGGCACCCCAGAAATTCGTGATTGGATAGGAGGAGGATAAAAGGAAACGCTCACGCCACGCTGCATGATCGATGTGCCTTTTTCCGGTGGCTTCTTGGAGAAGCTCATGGCTTTACTGCATAAAGAACTTCTGCTGTAGATGGAAGAAGTTGCTACAGGTGATCCATCCAGAGAGTGCTAGGATCTACTCCATCCGTTCCAAATTATAAGTTGTTTTGGCTACTCCATCCGTTCCAAATTATAAGTTGTTTTAGCTTTTTTAATAGGTTTTGTTATACACTTAGATGTACCCTATGTCTAGATGCATAATATTATGAATCCAAAAAAGTTAAAATAACCTATAATTTGAAACGGAGGGAATATATTGTAAATAGAATTGCTAGAAGCAAATGGCATGATGTACACAGAACCCTATGCTACGCTTCACAAATCACAATGTTAATGCATTTAGGTAGAGACGAATGATTTTGCTTTCCTCCTGCCTGTTCTCAATTGATTGACCATTTTGCGTGACGATATTTTGCTCAATTGACCATTTCATTTCATTTCATTTATTCAGAGCTCCACATCATCCCTTTATTTTATTATTTCTTGTTAAAGTTGCAGGCATAACTTGCCAAAAGAGCAAGCTTAAGGAAATATGTATCCATATATGTGTGTACTTTTGTATATTTAATCTTAAATAGGCTTTAGGAAAAGTACCTGCCCTATATTTAGAAATTTCCACAGGTTGACTTTGGAGGAGCCAATTTGACTTTGCTTTCTTGCTGTTTCTCTTGCCAAAGGCATGCAAAGTGTGCAACTTGCTTACTCTTACCCGCAAGTTGAGTATTTTTTTTAAAAAAAAACATAATAGTATTATATTAGAAAAATCAGGGTAGAACAATAGGTGTCAACAATAGGTTCCAATGAGAAACATAGTGAAACTTTTTCTAACCGAGCTCATAGTGAAACTTGGTGGGTAAAACTAATTACCCATGTCTGGGTAGAATTAAAAATAAAGTAAGAGTGATGCTTCAGCAAGAGCAACTGGATTACAGGGGCCATGGACGCTGGCGCGGGCCATTATTGCTGCACCATCATGGATGCAGCTGCATTTGAGCTTTGGGCTGGGGCTAATGATGCTGACCAGCAAGAAAAATGTCGCCATCAGATCTAACGATATCTGTCAATGTATGACCTAACCAACCTCGCCTACAGCAAAGTCTCACCAAATATAGGTAGGCGTTTCATCAAGGCAGGAAAAAAAAAGATCAGAGGAAAAACAAAAGTCTCACAAAATAATTAAATTGCTGGAGCTGGGCCTTTTTGGGCTGATTTCTATCTCATATGGGCTTCTTCTCCTTGTACTTCAGCTTCAGCCCTCCTAAATCCACTTTTTTTAAAAAAAAAAAAGTCCACAGATTCAATGGTGTAGAAATTTCAGAATGGCATCTGAAAAGTGAAGGAAAAAAATTGTGGCTTGTACTCAACCCATGCTTGAATAAAATATCATCATCTTACAAACTACTCACATATGTGCGTATGTTAATTGTTATCCGACCAAGATCACGAGTAAGAACAATATGAACAGCGAAAAACTTAACCCAAAAAGTCTTAAGTATCCATGCTTATAAAAAGGACCTAAATTCAAATCCAAACACCTGGCATTATTGGGTTAACTTGACGGGACCGAAGTCAAAAAGAAAAAGAAAAACTTGATGGGCCAGGGTATGTCAGGCAGTCGTCCAACAAGACAGAGCTGATTGGCTGGTGATTGTATAATCCAGGTAGGGTCAGCTGGCGCAGCAGATGCATGAGAGTGAGTGAGGGAGGTTTGATGGAGTATTTGTTTATTTGGTGCATATGGAATAAAGCCTCATGCCCCAGTGATCGATGTGTGTGTCTACAGCTAACACAATGCTTTGTTCCTCTTGTGACAACAGAGTTTCTTTTTTTTTTTTGACTGATTGTGACAACAGAGGTGAATAAGAGCTTATTTTAAAACTTCTATGATTGTTAACAATGCTGGTGAGATTATATGCATGAAAAAATTTGAAAAATCAGGAGCATACTTCGAATGTAAATATTTTGCCTAGCTACAAAAGAAAAGAACATGAATGAAGCTACAGTAGCTTCGACCAATGCCTGTGCTTGGTTGAATTCTTCTTTTATTTTTGAGCAATCAACTGGTAGGTACTCTGCTGTAGTCACACACGTTTACTTGAAAAAAAAAGGTTGCTCATGTTATTTCTAAGAATTTAGCATATTACATCACTACATGTCTGCATTTGTTGAGAGTGGAAAATGTTTACTAAAAAAATTATGCTTACTAACGGTCCTAAAATATCATGAGGAACTGGGTGTCATGGTCTGTTCGTCTTCATCGTTGAAGCTGAAAGGAACTCGGACGTACATGGGCATACCTTTCCATGTGGCATCATTCATGTCCTGCAAAAGAGTTGCATCACTGGCCTACCTCCAATATTTCTTCTCTATTCATTGTTTTTTTGTTTCAGAGCGTGCATGAATTTTTAACTGATCGAGTCATGTATTAACAACAATCGCTTATTTTTTTTAGCAATAAAAAAGAATATAACTAAGCAAATTTAACTGTCGAAATGATTCTTTTAGGAAACTTGGCAATTTTCATTTGGGAAAAAACCCTGAAAACTCATTGGTCCTTTCAAGTGGACCCCAAGTTTATCATTCTGATTAGTTAGTGGCTCCATAATTGATTGGAGGTTCTGCACATGACAAATCCAAGCTTGATGCAAGCACTTGCAATGCTGTCGATGAATGATTGGAGGGACGCTTTTCTTGAGGTAGACAATTGTGATTTCGAACAGTCAGGGGTTATTAGGTTGTAATTTCAGGGAAACTCTACACGAGTAGCTTTTGTGTGTGCTCAATGTAAATATTCATGCATAGGGGATGTTGACAGTCCAAGGCTCAAAGTTTAGAAAGTTAGAGCTGAAAACATCTGAAAAACACGTCACCATTTTTTTTTCCCTTTTCACTAAAGGGAGACACACGCAATGTGTGTGATAATAAACAAAGTAATATTAGCTTGGGTGTAGGGAGGCATTCTACACGTGTAAAAAAAAGCTTCTTCAATTTAGCCAACTGACTTTGTAAAAGAATAAAATGCATACTATATATAGACACAGCTACATTATTTTTGTAGTGTTGTACCTCAATATTCTCTAGAAAAAAAAATTGTTTGCTCGCTATCGGGTCGAATTCGGCGAACGAACTCATGATCATGGTCCCCCTTATGGAACCAATTTCAAGATCCAAAGAGTTAGAAAAAGGGAAACCCTGAAGAATCAATTCCAAAGCTCTGGTCCCCCTGCCTTCACCATCTAATGTGTCCTTCTCTACTCGTTTTTGCTTTTCCAATGCTTCCAATCAGGCAGAACTCCTTTCACAGTACCCTTCTGATCCTTCTAAGACTGGAATTAGCTAGCAGTTTTTTTTGAACTAAAATTAGCTAGCAATCCTAGCAAACGTTTAGAGTATGCAGAGGAGGATGTGTTTGTGTATGCTACTTAATTTAATTTGTACTAAATCTAACAAAAAAAATGTATATTTAGCAAAACAAGCCAAGTGTAGTATGAAATCCAATTTTTGAGCCTCGTGCAAGCTGGGTGGTTATGTAAACATTAGTAATTAGCAAACAGATCAACATTTTCAGGAACAATAATACATCTGAATTTGTGACTGAGAATTGTTGTTGATTAAAAATTCGACCAAAATCTTCTGATATCCAAATAAGCAAGTTTTCGAGCAAAGTTGTTTGGGTCAAAAAATTCTCTCAGGAAAAGATGGAACATATATGAATCATATTCAAACGAAAAGTCGAGAAACATCGACGATATTCTTTTTTGTTTTCCAATAATCTTGTGCCTCCACGCCTCGCGGGCCCCACAAAAATCAATGGATCACAAAAACATTACATTGAACACAAATTTGATGTAGCATGAGATAAACAAGAGATCAATTATATGAGATAAATAGCTAAAATGGAAAAAAAAATAATTGTGAGAAGTCCACATCACACTATTCATCGAAGAGGATATCAGTACCTCACTCCATCATCCTCTCCCCTCCCTTAAGAAAGGGCAAGAAAAAAACCAAAAAAAAAGAAAACAAAAGAAAAGGGAGAGCTGTAGTCGGCCACTTCTCGCCACCTCGCGCAGCTCCACTGCGCGCACCAGCCGCCACCCATTCCTCTCCCTCCCCAAGCGCGGGACGCCGCCCTCCTCTCGAGCGGCGCGGGAACAGGCGCCGGGCTGCGCGTGCGGCGTGGGCAAGGCGCGGCGGCGTCGAATCTTGGAGTGGCGCACCGGGTAGCTGCACTCCCTCCCCCTTCTCCGGTTTTTTAGTCCAAAACTCTCAAAATTGGGATAGGGGGTCTGGATGTGACCTCGGTTGGGCTTGCGCTTACGCGGATACGCCTCCCCTTCCTCCCCGGGAAGATGAGATGGAACTGCCTGCGCTGAAAAGATTCTTCTTGGCTGCGGGGTTCTTGCGATTTCTTTGGAGGAATTCTTTGGGTTCTGGCTTGTTGGGAGATCCGGTTCTTGATTTGGAGTAATCTGTCTGTCTGCAGGTGGAGGGCCTCGCCGGCGGTGGGGAGGGAGGCGGAGATGAGCCGGGGTCGGTCGCCGGAGCCGTTGGATTTCTTCATATGGACTGTGCAGGTGCGGCAACTCCTACAGTTCCATGGTCCTAGTTTCAGTTTTTGTAACTCTACTTCTCTAGTTTATTGGTTCCGTGGATAACAGTGGTTTGGGTGTCGAAATGCATGTTTGATCTCTCCCTGCGAATTTCGGACACTCGAGTGCTGGGGATTAGATTAAATGTGAAGTTTTTTCTGGGATAGAGTTCGGCTAAACACCAATCACCAAGCCTTTTGTAGTGGGATTGAGATTGTCGTACTTCATTCAGTGGTACTTGGAGTAGCATCCCCCTTATCTTTTACTTTCCTCGGATTAGTACGTTTTTGTTGGGTAAGATCGTAGTTTTCTATCGCTTATATGTTTTCAGTTGTCACAGTTATGTGAGTAGTAGCATACAAAGTTCGGAAGTCATCACTCATTTAACCTTAGCTGATCAATCTGTAGGATTTATTATGCAACTTCTGCTGAGGGGGATCATTTACATGTCTCTGCAGTTTCACATGCTATGCTACTCCTTAACCTGCACTGCTAAGGGGAAAAATTAACTTTGCTTTATGGATAACATAATTGGGGTGCTGGCAAGGAACTTTCTTTCATGGAGCATGAACTGATCCTTCTCCAGCTTTAGATTTGTTAATGTAAGAGAGATGTGCAATAACTTTAGGTAAATGAAAGGTACCGCCGCACTGCTTTAAGACTTCATTAATCAATCTTTGTTGGCTGAGGACAGTAGCACAATAACACCGCTATAAATAGAGGGAGGCAGTGGGCAACGGTTGGGAAAGTGCACGTGCTGAATCTGATTTACCATTTTGTCTATTGGCAAGATGGCACTTTATGAACTTCTAACTTAATAGAGCCTGACAGTAAGTTGTTTGTCTCTTTTTCTCTCTGTGGGAAAGCAATGCTAGCATAAATGGGTTTGTTTTTATTTTGGTTTAGGAAAAAATGTCCTTTGTTTACCTTGGAAATGATTTCTTGTCAACGAGTGATGACACCTGCTATTCTAGACATGACGCTAAAAGAACAATCATGCTTGAGTGTCGAAGTCAACTTTTGTGCTATGTGCTGCCATTTAAGCAATCTTGTTCTAGCACAAATGGCCTACATGGTCGAGCAGACAAACAAAGTTGTCCTCTTTTGGTTCTCAGGACCTTACCTAGGAAATGGAACTGATTTGTTCCTTATCCAACTTTGCAAAAGTGTCTTAGGCTGCTTGACCTGGAGATGATTTAGCAAGCGATGCAAAATCGTGCCTTTTGCCGACTGGAAAGAGGGCTGTTTGCATTACAGAAGGCATAATCAGATAGGGAAAGTTTAGCATTGAAAAAAACTGGAAAAAGGTCCGGATTAGAAATGATTGCATGTCTGGTTGAGGTGAAGAGGTTAGGCATTGTCAGATATTTGATGTTATGAAAAGATTTTCTTTTGTGAGTTCTATTGTGACAGGACTATCCTGATCACCTGATGAGTAGTGTGCTGGCCATGCAGCCCTTTTTTTTTGTATAGATGACTACAGTCTACAAGTGGTGCATAAAATAGAAGAATCGTTTATTTTTGCCAAATGGCCCAAGTCTTGTTTCATTGGAGGATGCTGGTTGCTAATTCTGACATCCAAACTTACACCTTTTATGTTTTTCATAGGAGTGAGAGTAAACATTGTATAAGGTAGCTAATCTCAGTGTGAAATAATGTATACAAAGTGTTAATGTTCCATTTTTCTGACAGTAGATCAGCATAGAGCACTTCTTCCAAATAGAGTTAAATACGATGACTTATGTGCCATAGTTGTGCTGCAGGATGTGGGGTTATGGTTGGAGGAAATAAATCTTGGAAGCTATCGTCAATCATTTGAAGAAAATGGTGTGAATGGGGAGTATCTAGAAAGCCTGTCGATGTTCACTACAGAGCAGATTCTTCGATTCATAAGACGGTGTCATATGAAATGGGGAGATTTTATTACACTTTGTAAAGAGTTAAGGCGCATCAAAGGTTCAAATTTCTGCAGCCTACTGCTACTCTTGCACTTTAGAAAGAGTTCAAAATAGGCAATATTCTATTCTATGACTCCCATGACAGTTCAAGGTTTCTTCAGTTTCCTTTTGTGTTAGCATATCATGTTAACATATCAGCTAAAAATGTGATTTCCCCCCCAAGCCATACTTCTTTATCTTAGTCAATTTAAGTACCTATAGTGAAAATGCCCCTATAAATTTCTAAGTAGTACAATTACCAACCTTATATTTCTTAAGTGAAACACCTCTGTAATGTAACAGGAAGTGTGTGCCTCAGATTTAGCAACTCCTTTTGCAGAACTTGTCCTCATGTTGGCAACTTGGCATTAAAAAAAACTCCATCCTATTGTAACTTAATTTATAATCAGTTAATAAAAATTATTTTGGTGTAAAAAAATAATGCATGGAAAACTTGTACATCATTAAAGAGTGTGCATATGCATTAATTTCTGTTATACAATGATACATTGATACCCATCACTGTTTGATTTATTTTTTAGGAGGTTAGTATAGGCGTATAGCATGTAACATATGTCAAGAAGTTAAGGAAAAATATTCTTTTTGATTGATTGATAGAGCTATATCATGTTTACCATTTCCTTAATGAGATCAGTAACTAACATGTTTTCCTGGTCAAAAACCTGCACATGCACGATGATTTGATTAAGCACAATCCAGTCACCTAGAATCTAAGATGACCGTGACCATGAGGTTTCACTGTTCAGTTATGACTTAAGCATCACAATTACACTGCAAAATTTATGGCAGAGTTATGTAATGTTTACTATTGTACTTAGTTCGAACTGACGTAAATATGTTACACAGTTTCCTTGTCAAACACCTGCACATGTACAGATAATTTGATCAGTCATAATCCAGTCACCTAGAATCTAGGATGACTTAAGCAGCACACTTACAGTGCTGTGTGTCTATCTTGATTTTCTAATTAAGAGGCAGTATGTGGCCAGTACATTTATCACAGTCCAACAGTAACCAAGAATAGTATGTGAACTAAAAAGGGAGTTCTTCACCAAATCATTTACTTCGCAAAGTAAAATTAAATAGGTGCAAGGCAAAAGGGAGGTATCTTTAAAGCCTATCCATACTAGTGTGTTAATCCGTAGAAGTAAGTGCCACCATTAAAATTCCATTCTTACTTCTCCTTTGTTAAATATCTTCTCCTGGAATCCCAAAACAACTGAACACTGCCTATCTGCCTAGTATATGGCTTTCAGCAATCTGGTGGCAATTCTTATATTTCTCAACTGTCTTGCATTTGTGCGCCTTAAAATGCGTACAATTGTTTCGTCTAACTCCTAGTTGCATTTTTTTTCGCCAGTTGCCTGCCTGAAAGGGGAGCAGGAAGTCCGCAGGCCGTGGTGGGCGCCATCATGCCTCTCCGTCGTGTTCGTGCGGGTGGCCAAGCGTAACCGGCAGTCCCGTGTCGTCTCCCTGAAGCTCGAAGCTTAGCAGGCTTGCCGCCAGCCGCCTCTGCTGTGCCGCCACCACCCCCTGCCTGCCGGGGCGTTCTAAGGCGCCTCTCGCTCTGTACCATACAGCACTAGGTCACAATGGTCCAGAAACCTGTTTTCACCGTAGAATCGTCATGGAGTGTGACCTGCGTGTGTTTCTGTAACTTGCTTCTTTCCCACATATATAGGGTCGTGGATGGATCCGAGATGGTAAAGATGGTGTAGACGAAGGACATACATGTGTTTTTTGCGTTCTGTGCAGATGGTTGCTCTTTAAAGTGTCTGAAAGTATCTCTCCTTCGGAATGCTCTGGTTTATTGGCTGCATGAGATGCCATTATATTGCCTGCCTTGGACAGTGGACAATAGAGGTCGCTGTTGCTGGTAACACTAGAGCGTGAAATGCCATTATATTCATTCACGTGTCTATCGTTTTTCTACAGAATAAAGGGCCACGAGATTTTTAGAAAAAAAATCCATTTTTAACCATCCAACTGTTGCTTCCGTTTGAATTTAGCCATCCGATTCCAAAATCATGAATCTTCGACCCGTCCAAAATCATGAATCTTCGACCCGGTTTTGATGGGTAGTTTTGCCTACCATTCAAGTTGTTTGGATGCGCATACTTTTTGCAATCGGATACCACTGATCCTTTATGACAATCTTAGGATAGAGGGAAGGGGCGAGACCTTTATTTTAACCTATTGAGACGAGGTAGCCCATTATGATGAGTCATTGATTTAGTTACACACCCTCTTCTCTGACAAGAGAGTCTACTTAACCGCTAGGCAAAGAGGGAGGACGGACCGGTCTCTTTCTTTCCGCTTGGAAGCCCATTTCTGGGTAATATCCCTGCTGGAAAAAGAAGACACTAGGCCCACATATAAGATACTCTTTCTTTCTTCTCTCCTCCTTTTCTCTCTTCTGCTTCGGCGCTGACAGCAGCAAAACCATCCATCTAGTGGTGGTGGTGGCCCTGCGACGGGGTTTGACGGCAGCGGCGGCGGTAGCCCCGCAGGGGAGGACGGCGGCCCCAGCTGTAGCTCGGCGCGAGCGGAGCGGGCAGCGGCGTCTCGGCATAGGGGTGGATGGCAGTGGCCCAACGCAGGCACGGGCGGAGCGGATGGTTGCGGGCCGACGTGAGGGTAGATGGCAGCAGCCCGACGCGAGTTGAGATGGTGGCGGTGACTCGGCATGGGTATACAGCGGCCGTAGTGGCGGCCCTGTTAGGGCGTAGACGACGGCGGTAGCCGCGAGTGAATGGCAGCTCGTGCGGGGATGGACAGCGGCAGCACGGCACGAGGAACGGCGGCAACAGCAGCCCCGCGGGGAGGAGGGCGGAAGAGAGAAGAGGAGAAAGAGAAGAAAGAGAGAGTACCTAACATGTGGGTCCATTACCATGTGTCTTCCACGACAGAAAAAACACCCGTCAAAACAGCTAGCTGGATGGCCAATTGTGAACGGTTTTAACAGTTGGGTAATCGAAGATTCATAGTTTTGAAATTGGATGGCCGGTAGTAGTTAGATTGTTAAAAATGAACTTTTTCCTTTTTTTTAATCTCGATCTTTCTTTCTGCAAGTTGCAACAGTTGGTATCGCTTATCTGATGAATGCATAAGCTATGGGCATTATCAGGCGCGTGAGCAATATTTTGCGAAAGTGATTGGCAATATTTTACCTATTGAATTTCTTACCGCTAGTGCCCCTAAATTTTGAAAGGTTTGATCCAGTAAAATATCTTCGTCTTCGGTACAAAGTTGGAGCATGTGTTTAGGTTCTCTTTGTGAAAAGGGGAAACGTAGGAATTTCAAGTGAAATTGCAGGGTAGAATTTCATCTCCAAAGAAGTCAATTCGAGGTAGACGAATCCGGGTTGTGGAACTTTACTTAAAAAATGGCTTGACGGAAATTTTCTTTGGCACAGGTTCGTTGCTCTTGCTCCCTCAACAAGATTTAAACCGATGAACCCAACCATCGACTGCATGAATCCAAAATTCCTGCACTAGAACCTCCACGTGTCACATTTGCCATTCAACAAACGCCGATGAATCCGGATCTAAGAACCTCCCATTTGGCACTCAACAAATACCAGACGCGTCGTTGCGCGCCTCCGCTGCATGCAGTTCGATCAATCCGCGTCCATGGAGGAGATGGCGGCGGTGTTTCTACCCGACGACGCGTTGGTCGGCGTGCTCGGCCTTCTCCCGCCGCGCAGCCTCGCGGCGGCGCGCTGCGTCTGCAGGCCCTGGCGTCGCGTCGTGGACGACCGCCGGCTGCTGCTCCCGCACCTCCTCCCGCGCTCGGTGGGCGGGTTCTTCCTCAACTACTACGACCACGAGACGGTGGCGACGGGTTCTTCCTTCTTCGCCCGCCCGGAGACGGCGGAGACGCATCCGCCGACGGCGGCGTGCGGTCCCCGGATCGACGGCGAGTTCAGCTTCGTCACCGCCGGGCGGGAGGAGCCCTACCACTGGCACGTCGTCCTGGGCCACTGCGACGGCCTCGTCCTCTTCGCCGGCGACGGGATGTACCTGTGCAACCCCGCGACGCGGTGGTGGGCGCGCCTGCCTCCTCCGCACCCGCGCGGCTACTACCGCCGCCGCGCGCACGTCGTGTTCGACCCCGCCGCGTCGCCGCCGCACTGGGAGGTGCTGCTAAGCCACACGAGGATGAAGACGACGAGGAGGAGGAAGAGGAGGAGAAGGAATGGCGAGATCTTCTCAGAGGAGGACGGCGGCGCATGCCGAGTGATGGAGAAGGAGCATGGCGAGATCTTTTCAGAGGAGGACGGCGACGCATCATGGCGAGTCATGGAGGAGCATGCATGGCGAGATCGAGGAGGAGGAGGAGGACGGCAGGTCGGCAGCGCATTGTGATTGATGGAGCATGAGGAGCACGGCGAGATCTCAGAGGAGTTGGCGGCGACGCATGCGAGAGATGGAGGAGGAGCATGGTGAGATCTCAGAGGAGGACGGCGCCGCATGGCGAACGATGGAGTGGCCGCCGGCGACGTGGACGTGGCACGCGATATCTTCGAGGACCATGAGGTGGGTGGAGAGGGTGTTTGTCCGGGAGGGAGCGGCGGCGGGGACGGTGGCCGGCTTGAAGCTGCATTCAGAGGACTGGGCTGATGCCCCATGGCGCTACGGCGCTTATTCTCAGGGAGCACTTTATATTCGTTGCGGCGGTGATCATATCTCAAGGTAAACAAAGCACTTATATATATATGCTACCCTAATCACTTCATAAATGTTCAGTTTAATGAGATGTCTATTTGTTTGAATTCAGAAAAAAGCTGTCTATTTGTTCATTATCATACCTTGCATCGTTTCTATCTGTTCATCTTTCTTGACTCCCTTGCAGGATATCCATGTCAACCAATAAGTACCAAGTAATCAAATCGCCGATAGATCCAGCTGAATGTCGTAAGCAAGGCATGCAATCAATTATAGGGCGGTCGAAAAATCTGTACAGCTAAAAAAAAACCTTACCCCTCTGTAAGTTCGTTATTGCTGTGACGCAAGCTATCACTTGGATTTACATGCAAAACAAGAACGACTCGGGGATTTTGAGAGTTGGGCATCGGAATTTTTAAAATGGTTGATGGCTACTGTAGTGAGGATTTTTTATGCAGTGCTTATCCAGTAGAGCATGGCTTACCGCGTCAAATAGGCTAGGTACTTCTAAAAAAAAAGCCAAGTGCTTATGCAATGCTTCTTAGTTTAGGAGTGGATTATCTAGCTAGGGTTTGTGATCTGATGTGTAAGCAAGTAGAAACAAATATGATCTATCATGAATTTGATCATTTTCTTCATTTGGGCTTACACCACATAAATATTTTGTCTGACTACAAAGAGAAATTCAACTCTAAAATAGCCATTTATGAGTACCATGTTTGGATTTGATCGCTTATTCACCAGTCACTAGCAGGTTTTTTTACAGCAACTTAATTGGGGAAGTAGCTTTTTTTGAACTCCAGCATGCTATATGCATAGGTGAAAATGGTAATTACAGAATGTGATGGTTTTTGTTTGGCAAACGATAACACAACAATACTTCGCCATTTCTATCTTTTTAATACTGAACTGAGTATTCAATACCCTCTTGGTGTAAGCTGGTTTTTGTAAGGCAACACTAAGTTGCTTTGTTTCCTGTCCTTGACAGAAAATGTTAGTGAATATGAATGGAGAATCATATACCAGCAATGATACTAATTTGAGCTCTTGTTTGTTTCTTTTTATGGTGGTTCCTGTAAAAATTTGGTCCTGTGATTTTTTCTCTCTACCTGTTCTTGTGGCTGGTTCTGGTTGCCCGGACAACAAAATTCTTTAGCGCCAGATCAGAAGGGTATGCCATTTTCTAGCCCATTTCTTGTAGTTATTTCTATCTTGTGCTGCCTGCTATGTTTCATAATTGTGGGAGAATGAAACATGTCAGTGCTTCAGAGTTTCTAAGAGTATTAAAATTCATCATGATGCTGGAAAGTGTATATTAGCTATCGATGGAGATAGGCCTATTCATCCTGTACTGCAACATATTGGGCCGGCAGACATACTTCACCTTTGGAAAATAGTTAATGATTCCATTCTTCGTGGCAGGGAGATCGGTCCTCAACACATGCTAGCTCTTTATTTTTCAGAGTATCAGAGTGGGTTATTTCGGATAAGCCTCATGCAGGATACGGTGCTAACCACTAATGGTCAAGATAACATCGTTGAAAGGTATGTAAATTGTTGTCCACAAGTGGTTGAGTTTAATCTGCTTTTCATGTTGGTTGCTGTTGGTTCCCATGCGCTTTTGTTCATCCAATTCTTCTATTCAGTTCCTTCTATTTCCCTGATGGATTGCCATTTTGATGGATTTCAAGGATGAAGGAATTTTCTATTCCTGTACCTGATTTTGACACATCTGGGCAAAAATTATATATGCATAGGCTTTTTCAAAGGCTGAAAGTTTCAATATACTAAATGGATGATTCTAATTTGAGCATGAAATTTATGCAGTGTCATTGACTTGGAGTAAATGGTACTTGCTATTCAGTTGAGTGTATTCTGCAGATTGTTGCGGCTGCGGCTGCAGCTGCTGGGCAGCCCAGCCATTCGGCTGCCCCAAGTAGCAGCATCTGCAGCTCAGAATCTCGTTGATTTTAGCAGCATGTTGCGGTTCAAATAAGCAGTAGCGCTGCCGCAGCTGCTGGCTGGCTGCAGCTGCTGTGGCGGCTGCTGCAGCTGCAGCTGCAGCCAGTAGTACCGATCTGGTTTGATGTATCATCAGTATTCGGTTCATTTTTATTTTCAATGCATTTTTTTGAACAAAGTGATATGGTTTGTGCTGTGTTTATGGATGGCTGGCAAAGTTTCTGTGGGAGGCAGTCTGAATAGGTTTGATAAGCATAACAATAGTGAAGCTGTACATGTGCAGGATGAGAGTTGCTCTTTTGGTGAAGGGCTACGGGGAAAAAGAAGAATCTGTATAACCTGAATGTTCTGCATCCTTTCAGACCTGAATCCCCTATTCCCATGTTGACATAATCTCGTGGTTGTGCTTGTGCAGGGAAATCTGCAAAAAATCAAGTCCAAAACAGGCATTGCTTGCACACGGCACAGATTTGTGAAGTAGCTACTCATACACAGGCATTGCTAGCTTCTGTATGATTTTTCTTTTGAATTGTTGTTCTGATGAGGGAAAGACTAACTTGTGGTTAACACATTCATTCTTTATTCAGGCAGTGTATGCAGGTACCTCAATCTCTGCTGGAAGGAAAGGTTCAAGCAAAGCTAAGGCTAGCAATGAATAAGGTATGATGAAACACAATCGTTTTAGGTGTTGTTCAGTATGAACACATTCTCTTAAGAAATTTTGCTTGTAAAATTTTTTGGACTATCTTCTAAGTCAACACATCCTCTTTACATATGCAATCAACTCAGTTGGACATGACGGTAATGACATATACTGGTTTGTTTATTTTACTTCAAAGTTCAAAGCTGGATATCTTGTCATATAATTCATGCTCAGCCTACTTAGTTTACTTGCTTAGTTGTTAATAGACATGGATCATGCTCAACCTACGCTTAGTTGCTTATATATGGGTTTCAGTACTGGATCCTGGCTTATATGTCTCTTGCGTTTCAGTTTTTGAAGACCAGGATCCCTAATGTAGAACAGTTAAACCGTTCACAAGCTAGCAGAACCTCTTAGCATCCTAAAAATATTTCCTCCATATGTAGTTTACAGTATTTGCAGTGGAGCAAGTAGCATGGCTTGTGCCTCCAACATGAGTTTTGTTAGCCAGTACTGCCGAACTGAACCTTGGGCATGTTTATAAATTACTAGGATCGTACCCATGCGTTGCTACGGCAAAGCAAATGTCATCGATAAGCATCAAACATTATGCTCATCTTATAATTTTCATAATAGAAATACTAGTAATTTGACGTTCAATGCTCTATACTCATCTTATAGGAAAAACATAACCACCAATGCACGTATATATTAACTAATGAATTGATTGCCAAAATTAATGTATGTACAAAATCCCAGGAGTGCAAGATATTATCCATACATGAATTTATTTATGGATTTTGATGATTATATAAAAACTAAATAAAGAAACATAACACATGAACAATCTGGTCGATCAAAAAATTTAATCTATCTGTAAAATGCGTGTAAAAGCTGCACTCTTATTTTATTTTTTTAAATACTTGAGAAGGCATTACTAGTTGTCCATGATAGCTAATGCAAGGGCACATGCCGTCTCTCTAATTTGTTTCCATTGAGCGGGTATCCGCTTGCATATGTCTGTAGTACAAAAAGCAAAGATCAAAACTAGATAATTTCAGTTGAACGAAATTATTGAGCACAAAAGGATGTTACCTTTTAGATTTTATGAATCAGAATAGATGGGAGAAAAAACAATTTGACTATGATCTGTAGTAGTCACTCCACCTAACCGGCAAGGGAAAACTGAATGTAAAAAACTTAAACAGGGACAAATGAATGTAAGAAATTAATTGTTAAATTTATTATCAAAACTGAATGCTCATTGATAATGTCATACCTTGCATCCTTGACATGGAGGACAGCTAATGTTTTGAATTGAAAAGCCGTGCGGCACCACTCCCATATGTGGCGTTGAAGGTGTGGGTCGTTCACGTGGATTATGATGAGTTTTTTCCTACGAGCAACATTATTAATTCTGATCAACCCATGGCAGATAATTTCATATGTACATAAACACACATACCTTTGATTCATGATCACCACATGCCTGTTAGGTCGTCTCCGGAAGTCACCCCTATCTTAGATATCAGCCGCATATAACCATGCCTATGACATCTTGAACCACAAAAAAATATATGCTTTTGTATTTTAGTGTGAAACCATGACATGATATTTTGTTAAATGAAAGCATGTATAAACTGATGAGTCACCTGCAAAAGTATCTACTAGCTGATGGTATACATCCTCAAATTTTCTAAAGGCATGAGGACACTCTGAAATCCAGATGGGCCTCTATGGAGTATTGA